>NW_015387509.1:0-36096 GCF_001527695.2 Protobothrops mucrosquamatus | reverse complement strand
ATGGTGATAGTAGTATGATAAGTATGATATACTGCAATTAGGGTAAAGGAAAACAAGCATTTTTTATTTGTTCTTGATTTTTTCCTTGATGTGACTGTGTAATTTAAAATTAATGTTGAAATTTTTGTATACTATCCAGAGTTATTTATTTATTTATTTAATGTATATGTCACCCATCTCACCATCAGATTTACTAGAATGTTTGGCATCATTGTCACATTGCCAGGTCTGTAAGTTTCAATCTTCAGTTGAACTTCAATCTTCTAATAGACGGTATCACATTATCCTCAAGCATCCTCTGGCACAATGAGGGATTCATAGTGGATTCTTCCATGGTAAGTGGCCCAGATTCTGATGCAGCCAAGCAACCCCAAACCATAAGATTTCCACCACCATGCCTTACATTTGGTATCTGGCTCTTCTGATGAAACACTATCTTTGGTTTTCACCAAACTGGTCTTCTGGTACTGTGGCCAAATAACTATATTTTTGTCTTATCTAGCACATTGTTCCACGAGTCCTGGTCTTTGCCTAGGTGTTGATGAGCATTTTAATCTTGCCTTGATGTTCTTTATGGACATCAAAAGTTTCATCTTGACACCCCTCTCATGTACATTTAATTTGTACAGCTTCTTGCCAATAGTAGATTCATGCACTCTGATATCATTATTGGTGACAGCTACTTATAGGTGACATAATGAAATTCTGGAGTTCTTTCAGCATGTTACATTCTGCTCTTGGGCTGAATTTGCTGGACCTGGCCAGTGAGAGTTGACAGTACTTACAAATCTTCTGCACTTGTGGGTGATCTTCCAGACACTAGAATCAATTATTGTTATTTGATGATCTTTTTAAATCCTTTCCCAGACTCATAAACCTCTCTAGTCTTCTTTCCAAAACCTCCGAGAGCTTTTTTGATTGAGGCACAGTAGAACACAAACAGAAAAATCAAACAAAATGTCCGAGGTTTTAATAGACAGATTCCTCCTGGATCTCCTCCAACAATGTTCTAATCATTTGCTTCTGATATGGTACACCTGATTCAAATTTTAGGTATCTGAGGTAATGATAAATGCAGGGCTGTGCAATACTTACTTTTCCTACATACAAAATTTGCATCTACATTTATTGAAATTACACAATAGATTATAAAAATTAAGTGGTGCAGTTATATTTCCTTTATCATGGTGTTGAAATGAAAATCAAATATCCGTATGCTGAAATATGTTGTAAAGGACAAAAAGTTCAATGGAGTATACTTATTTTTTCATATAACTTGTGACAAAGAAAATGGGAACAACTGCTTAAAGACTATAGAAGAAATGAATGTGCATCAAAAGAATCTAGTTGCTTTATAAGATCATCCATGCTTTTCCCATTTTGTTATGGGGAAGTGAGTTGGTTATATTAAGAGAAACATACAAGAAAGTTATGGTGAACCTGAAAAGGGAATACATTTGCAAGAACAGAATAGTATAGTATAGGGAGTTTAGTAAAAATCTACATTTTTACAAAAACTACAAAACTACATTTATATTTCATTTTCTTATATCTTAATGCTTGCCTCTGACACCTTTAGGCAGTATTTCTCACTCTTTTTTCTTCCCTTTGTATACTGTAATATTGCTTAGTCTTCTTAAAAAAGTACAATTGTTATGCAGATTTTATATTGTCAGCTTGGTTTTGATTGCAATGTTTTCAAGCATTTTTTTTCTTTCTGACAAATATTTAGCACTTTTTAAAATGTCTGGAGATATGTAAAATTAATTAGTTCCATAATTTCTAATAATTTTCACATTCTATACAAATTATAGGCAGAATTGTGATTGCTGTATGTTTTTTTCTATCCATTTTAAAATGAAGTTTATACATTTCCAGAAACACTTTCAAGCAATATAGTTCAAAACCCATTATCTAAAGATCAGTAATACAGATAGTTTCATTTTGTGAATACATGTGTTGCAGAATTTTAAATTTAATGTAACTCCCAAATGCACTGACTAGTTGTGATAATACAGCTGATTATCATATTTTTGCCTACTGAAAAATACTTGCCTTGATAGCAAATGTGCAATGTTTGAAATACTTCACTATGTTTGCTCTGTTCTGGTAACCTAGCACTCACTCAACATTACAAAAGGATCTTACACCACTACCATAATGCAGAAAGTTCTCTTCACCCACCCACATCTATGGGGAACTGCTGTGTGTTAATATGCTCCCTAGGGTGAGTACAATTCCTACTTCCTAGCAAAAGCTGCTGAGAATATTGGCTGCTGTTATTTCAAGAAGCAGAAAGTTGAAGCAGCATCTCTAAATTAGAGTAATATGAATGCATGTTTTGGAAAAGCCAAGCTGTATCATATAAGGTCAGAGGGTTTGTTTTAGATGCTTGTGTTTTTAATGAAATGTTTATGGTTGTAGGATGTTATACTTGTTCAAATGTTGTAAACCACCTTCTATCTATGGAATATGTGGAATGCAAGCAACTGTAATATACAGAATAAATAGGTAGCCTTATCAGCAAATCTAAAGATCCCCCAAATTCTTACAGTAAAAACATTAGTCTTCCAATAATGATACCACAATTCAAGTGGTAGTTTTAAGCATTATTACAAAAGGAGAGGGAGTTGTATATTGAAACTAATCTGAAATTCCCTGAATTTAGACTTGCAAACAGTGTCATAAAAAGATCAAGGTTACTTGAAGTTTGTACTTGGCTTTAGAAGATATATTAAGAGAGAGCTCCATGATAAGCAATATACAAAATAATCTGAACATGCTCTTATGCATATTCCTTGTTGCTTACTTTTCAGGATTTCAACTAAATAGTTTTTATGAAAAAGTCCTGTCACAAATTAAGCCCCTGCTCTTTCACAGCAGGAATGCTACTTGTTATTCAATGTTGATGTCAGAAAAAGAATCCTTAAAAATGTGATTTACAATAATGGATTGTACAAGTAAAATATTTGGAACTAAAAATGCATTAAATTTGAGGTTAAATACCCTGCTTTCAAATCATAGTATATTTTGATCAAATTGCTCAAACATGAAAATGTTTTCCAGAATACTAATGCAAATATGTCTTAGAAAATGAGGCATGACATTTGAACACCATCTATTTGAACAAACTTTACAAAGTTGATCCAAATATACACGGCAAATAGTGGTATCTTTGCTCATATTGTATCAAAATTTATGCTTAAAATCTGTATGCATTCCTTCTAAACTAGACTTCTTCAGGGAAACTTACAATACATTCACATTACTAAAAATAACCTGTACAAGTAAAATATACAAAACATATTCCACTAAAGTAATAAAACAGTAACAATAATAAAGCTGAAGTCAGAGTAGTTTAAAAGTTTCTAACCAGCAAATATGTTTTAAAACGGGGATGGGGAACTATGGCCCCTTTATGACTTCAACTCCCAAAATTCCTGAGCCAGCCATGAACAATTCTGGGAGTTGGTCCACTGGTCATAAAGGGGCCATACTTCCTCACCCGTTTTAAAAAGAAGACATTAATTAGAATGCCAAGAAAAAGAAAGATATCTTTGCCTGGCTATCAAAAGTTAAAGATACTGCCAGCCATACATGAGAATACTACCACTGAAAATGTCCACTTCGTGCCTTGGCACAGGTGTCATTTAGAATGGGCCTTCTGAAGATGATAATCAGTTTCTATAATACAAGGCAGACCTTAATTACTGTTAGGACTGACTTCAAGGTCAGTACTGAGACATTTATGAAATACTAGTATTCAGGGCAAATGGGTTATGGCCTTTTTGTTGCATAAAACTTCCTCCCTTTGTAACTGAGTACTAGTTCTCACATTTGATTTTTTTTGTATTTGATTTATGAAAAGCTGTGTGTGAATTAGCTATTGACAAACAATGTGATTGAAGTGATAAGTTATTTCTGTGATGACCTATTCACACATGCAAAGTGTTGATTATCAGTCACCTGATGCAAAATTCATGTTACCCCAGGTTGCTTTCTTTGTATTTACTTTCCCTTCCAGTTGTCATTTTTAGCACCAAATACTAAGGCATAACCATAATCTTCATAATTTTTAATATGTATTTGACACAGCACAATATTGGGGCTTTGAACCTTCCACATAGTAAGTAATTGGGTACTTAAAGACCTTTATATACTTACTGTTCTATAAGAATAATCTTATCAGAGCAGCATAAAAGATACTGTGATAGGGGCAAAATGCATTCAATTCTTCAACAAATGAGTCACTCATGCCGCCTTCCATCAATCTCTATATTATTATGGTTGGCCATATAGTCAGCCAGATGCTTAGATTGGATTTGGCATTTTATTCACCATCACTGTTATCTGTTCACGACAATAAGAAGCCACAGCTGCCTTCACATGCACTGAGTTCTTCCCAAGAACCTAGGATGTCATAATGTATTAGCATAGCATATAATACTGTATGTGCAGATCCAAGCAGTGTGACTTTTTGTAATTGACATATGGAAATGTTGTCAATGTGCAGATTTTCTAAGTGTCATCCAAGGCTTTTTGGTATGGCATTCAGTGGGCTAATATCCACTGGGACCAGCATTGTCAGTTTATGCCCTAATCCTTTCAACTTCAATTTTCAGATCTTGATACTTTGTGATCTCCAATACTTTGTCTTTTCCTGGTATTGCCATTTCAATTATCCAATTATTATTACTTATAGTATCTCCTTTCATCACCTATTTTCTTATGCAATAAGTTTTCATTCAGCTATTTTGGGAAGGTACTCCTACTTTTTTTCTTCTTCAGGATTTTCTACTTTTGCAAGCCTTGAGTTTTTCTCAACTTACCTCACTTTATATACAAATAATGCAATTCAGGCTACCTAGAAATAAGCATTAAAAGACCAGTCATTGCTGGTCACTATTACTGTATAAAAATATATCCTTTCCAGTAGAAGAAAGCAAGACTGTCTTTTTCACAGTCAGCTAGCATTTGTACCTACAACATATGTTCTGAAGATTGTATTTTCCATTTGGGATTTTAGATATAAGGGCAATTGTCCACTCCTGGAGACATTAGAGCATTGAAATTTCCTTTTATGTCTAGAAACAGATTTCCCTTTTTCTTCTAAAAACGCTACCCAGTTGACAAAACCACAATTTCTTCAGGTAATTTTCTGTGTCAGTGTATCCACTCTATGCTGAATGATTCTTACTTCAAGCAACAAAAACATTCAAATACAATAATGATAATCAAACAATATTACCTAAAGGTACTGTTCACTGGGGTAGCTCAGACCTTACCTCTCATCTCCAAATAATTCCCTAAAGAATTATACTGTATACGCTTTCAAGACACCCAGAAAGAGGGCAGTCTAGGTACAGCATGGGGGTGGGCATCACTAAAGAACTGAGTCACAACCAGCACAGATAAATAGGGCAGAAGGAAACACTCCCTTTTGCCTGTTTCACTGTCTCCAAGGGATGGGAGAAATAAAAAATAACAGCCCTGGAAAAAAAACATTTTGAAGGTCACTGTATTCTCTCCCAAATGGTGAATATACTTACTGGAAGGAGCATACTAACAATTGTGAGGAGGCAGGGAATGAAGGAGACAAAAAGAGAATAAGTCTTAATACATTGGTAGTGATAGGAATTTTGTGAGGTCCCTAAAGAAATGTATTCTTTCCCTTTGCATGCTGTTGAATTTGTAAACCTTCTTTGTGACATGCCATTCTGTTCGGAAGGGGGAGCTTTTGGGATTGCTTTGCACTGTCCTGCTATGGTGCCCTTCCCCCAGGGGATGGAATGTCTCACCATTAACTCAGAGACGGTTTGCGCTTGGAGCCAGAAGGAAACAAAAGCGAGGGAGACCTTGAATGAGTGTGTCAAAGAACTCAGTTACCAAAACACGATGCCACCTGTGGATTGGCCTGAATTCAAAAGAACACTGGGACCCTGGGGGGAGGAGTATTGAATGCTGCTTTTATTATATTGCTTTTGCGGGTTTTTCTCCAGACCTTGCCTTGATTCCCTGCTGTCACTAGCCCCTAACAAAAGTTCCTTTTGAGACAATGCTTGTTTCAAGAGTTCTACTTTCTTGGGTGGCTTAGATGAGGTAGGTCCTTACATAAAGCAAGGTCTGCATAGTGCCCAGCCCGGAGAGGCAGCTGCCCTACCAAGGTGGGTTGCAACCAATGTGCCCCTTCCTAATGGAAAAGTGGAAGAGGATGAACTGGAAAGCTGGAATAGAGATATAGCTCTGGCAGACCCCGGGGAAAGCACTTCCAGGGACCTGGGAGTGGGGGAACCTCTGCAGAAGGTGATCGAGCCAGGTGGTAGCTCGGGGTTGGAAAGAAAGAATACTGGGATGGAAAGGCTCCAAAAGTAACTCTCACGTGAGGCGGAGGAAAAAAGGAGAGCAAAGAAGAAAAATCAAGAGCCTACCCCTCCTGAAAAGGAACTAGTGGGTCCAAATTTGGAAATGATGAAAGCAATCTTAAAGCAGACAATGGAATGTGTGCAAGAGTCCTTTGAGGAACTAAAAGCCCAGCTGAAAGAGCAATCAGAATTGGACGAAAAAACAGGAGGATAATGGTGAAGAAGAGCTAACGGTGCCTGAGGTGGTGATGGCTGCCCGCCCTGCAGTAGTGGCATGACGGGCATGACTGCCCCAAAGACCCAGGGGGGGGCTATACCCCAACCAGTGGTGGTGAACCCAATTCCGTAGGGGGTGAAATTCGATGGGAATCCCAAGAGATTGGGGTTCTTCCTAGCCCAGGTATTCACCTACATGTAAATATACGGGAAAATGCTGCCTGCAGATGAGGAGGTCAGAGTGGTCACCCTAGCGCTGGAAGACATGGCTGCTGACTGGATGGTGACCCTGTACAACTGCAATGCTCTGGAGCTAAGAAATTTTAAATGGTTCATGGCAGCCCTCTGGTGTCGCTTTGAAGACCGCCTTGCAGACAAGAAAGCCCACAAACACATAAAGACACTGAAGCAAGGGTGACAACCAGTAGTTGAATACACAGAATTCTGAGAGTTGGCCAGCCACTTAAACTGGCCAGAGGACATCCTAGTGTTGTTTCCAGGATGGCTTGAATGAAGACCTGTACAAAGCCTGTGTGGCCCGCAGAGCTCCAGGACGATTGTACGATTGGTGCCTCTTGGCAGAAGAGGTGGAAATAGATAAGCGCAAGGACCAGCACTGCCCGGTGAAACTCACCTTCAAGCCAACACCTGAGAGAAATGAAACTGCCTGGCCATCGCCGACCACACCCCGCTCCACTGCATGCTTCAAGTGTGGAAAAGAGGGGCACTGAGCAGTCGACTGCCGCAGCAAGGTGCCAGCTAAGAGGGGAGCAAGCCACATTCAAAAAACTAAAGAAGCTTTTCTCTGTGGAGCTGATTTTAAAGCACCTGAATCCGGAGAAAGCTTTTGTTATTCAGGCTGACGCTAGTGTCATGGCCGTGGAGGCAGTCCTGCTTCAGAGGAACGAGGAGGGCCAACTGCAACCTTGTGCTTATACTTCTAAAAAACTGTCTGAAACTGAGCAGCAGTGGGCGGCCTGGGAGAAAGAAGCCTACGCTATACGATGGGTGCTCCTAACCTGGAGGCTCCTAGAGGGGAGTAAAATACCATTCCAAGTGTGGACTGATCATAAGAACCTTGAAGCTATGAAAACCCCTAAGAAGTTGTCACCTAAACAAGCATGGTGGTCTCAACATTTTCACCATTTAACTTTACTATCCATTACCTCCATGGGGGGAGGAATTTCCTAGCAGATGCCCTATGTAGGATGCCACAATATAATAGTGCAAAATCTAAAGCAGTTAAACCATTCCTGATTTCCAAGCAGTTAGCAGCACCTGTCACTACCAGAGCGCAAACCAGAGCTACAATGCCAATAAACAAAACAGCATACCAGGAGTTCAAAAAAGTGCTGGAAACTGATGAGTGGTTTCAAGGACATAAGAACTTGTGTTTAATTAAAGACGACCTGGCTTGGGGAGAAAATATACATCCCAGCAGCTCTAAAACTGAGAGTAATGCAAGCCGCACACGATTCAAAAATTGCTAGACATTTTGGGTTCGTCAAAACCCTACATCTGCTTAAAAGGCAGTTTTGGTGGCCTTCCTTGAAAAAGGACATAGAAAATTATGTTGCAAGCTGTCCCACGTGTGCTGCATCTAAGCGGAGGCAAGGGAAAACACCAGGACTTTTAAAGCCGGTAGCGAGCCCTTCAGCACCCTGGAGAGAGAGATCTCTATGGACTTTATTGTGGAGCTTCCTGAAAGCGTTGGGAATACAGTTATTTGGGTGGTTACAGACTTGTTTTCTAGACAAGCCCATTTCATCCCATGCCCAAAGATCCCAACAGTCAAGACATTGGCTAAGCTCTTTGTGCAGCACATCTATTGCTTCCATGGGGCTCCACAGTGCATAATTTCGGAAAGGGGGGTTCAATTCACCTCTAAGTTCTGGAGAGCTTTTCTGGACCTTTTGGGTTCTAGTCAGGGGCTATCATCTAGTCATCATCCTCAAACGAATAGGGGGATAGAGAGACTGAACTCAGTTCTAGAACAGTACCTTAGATGCTTTATCAGCTATCAACAAGATAACTGGACTGGTCTGTTGTTGCCATCTGCTGAAGTCGCATATAATAATGCTGTGCACTCTAGTACTGGTTATATCCCATTCCAGGTTCCCAATGGCTAGACATTTGTCACCATTCCGAAACTGCCTGCTAAAGAACCTGATATTCCCTCCTTGCAAGAATGGATCAAACAACTGCAAAATACCTGGCCGGTAGTACGGAAAGCACTAGATGAAGCCAAAGAAGCCTATAAGGCCCAGGCTGATAAAAAGAGGTGGAGCAGAAACCTTTTAAGATTGGAGACAAAGTTTATCTTTCTACCAAATATTTGCAATCTTTGCAGCCTTCCAAGAAACTAAGTTTGTTGGATCTTTCCCCATTAAATGCATTATCAATCCAGTAACTATGGAATTAGAGCTCCCTGAGAGCCTAAGACAGATCCATCCTATCTTTCATTGTAGTTTGCTCAAACCTGAGATTACTTCTAAACTTAGACCACCGGTCCCTCCAGTGCCTACACCGGTATGGGTAGAGGGGGAGCAACACTTTGAAGTGTGAGACATCCTCGCTTCCCGCAAACATCATGGCTCCACTTAATATTTAGTTGCTTGGAAAAACCTTCCCTCTTCTCAGAATGAATGGGTATACAAAAAGCATGTTAGAGCTTCTAAGTTACTTAAAGCGTTTTCATTCTAAGTACCCTGATAAACCTGATTAATGTTGTATTTTATTTGTTTTCTTCCCCTTCCTCTTTGTCTTTTGCAGGTGGATTATCCATTGTTTCTAGGGGGTCCATATGTCAGGTCCCTAAGAAATGTATTCTTTCCCTTTGCATATTGTTGAATTTGTAAACCTACTTTGTGACCTGCTATTCTGTTGGGAGGAGGGAGCTTTTGAGATTGCTTTGCGCTGTCCTGCTATGATGCCCTTTCCCCAAGGGATGGAATGTCTCACCCTTAATTCAGAGATGGTTTGCGCTTGGAGTCAGAAGGAAACGAAAGCGAAAGAGATCTTGAATGAACACGCCAAAGAACCGTTACCAAAATACTATGCCACCTGTGGATTGGGTGGATTTCAAACGAACACTGGGATGCTGGGGGAAGGAGTACTGAATATTGCTTTTATTATATTGCTTTCACAGGTTTTTTCCCAGACCCCGCCTTGATTCCCTGCTCTCACTAGCCCCTAATAAAAGTTCCTTTTGAGACAATACCTGTTTCAAGAGTTCTGCTTTCTTGGGTGGCTTAGATGAGATAGATCCTTACAAATTGACTGAGTAGTTTGTTGTCTGATGCTTGACATCCTGGGCTGAGACTGACTGGGCCAAAGTTACCCAGTTGGCTTTCATGTCTAAGTCAAGACTAGAACTCACAATCTCGTTTCTAGCCTGGTACCCTAACTACAAGACCAAATTTACTCTTATAGTTAATAATAAAAGCACGCCATGCTACAACTTTTGTGGTGGGCATATTTTGATAGATTTTTAAATTCCTGTAAATCTCACAAAATATGCACAGTTAAGACTTTTAAATATTTTTAAATCTTTTCTTTCTTTTATCTTGGAAAAAATAATTGTGGCCACACTGCCCCAACAGAGCCAAGTTTTCCTAGTTCCTGTTCGCAGTGCACATTACAGCTGAGATTTGGAGGGCCTTTGTGCAAACCCATCTTGTGAGACAATGGCACCCATTTCTGGATAAGCAGCCTTACTCATGGTGACTTATGCATTGGTCACCTCTTGTCTGGATTACTGCAGTGAGCACACCTTGCTCTGGAAGACCATTTAAAAGCTACAGCTGGTCCAGAATGCAGTGACACAAGTTATAGGGTGCACTTCAGTATGCCCACATAACACTGCTAGTTTATAAACTGTTGTTCCAGGTACGCTTCAAAGTGCTGGTTGTCACTGTACAGCTTCTCATGGCAGCAAGCTATTTGCAGGACTATCTGCCATTCATTACCTCTACCCATCTGCTAAGATCTAATAGAGTTGCCATGGTCCAGGGCCATAACTTAAGCAGTGATATCTGGTGAGACCCAAGAAACATGACTTCTATGTTGCCATGTCTCCCCTAGGGAAGAGCATTCCCCTGAGAATGACCCCATGATGTAAAATTATGCTTGCTTCAAAGCTTATAATAAACCTATGATCTGCATCATCGTGAAAGAGCTTTTAATGCAATTATATACAAAATGCAGACAATTCCAAATGCAATGGCTCAATTTAAAAGTTCATTTTAAAATTATGTAATTATATTATGAAATATCATACGCCATGTTTCCGTTATTATAATTTGTCTTAAAAAAAGAGAAGAGAGCTTTACTATTAATACTGATATTCAGTGTTCTGGAGGAAAATAGGAAAAAGGAGCACAATATGAGGCCTTGAGCTGTGTACAAAAAAGGGAGGATGTACACCCGATAAATGTTATGTGTTTATTTCAATACATGTTTTTAAAATAGGGAATTGGAAGAAAGGAATCAGATGGAAGAAAAGGTTTATTTTCCTTTCTCTATCCTGCCAGCATCTCCCAAAATCTTTCAAAAACTACCAAAATCACTACAATAGGATCCTGAAACAGCTGGACCGCTTATCATAACATTCAGCAACAATAAATGTAATTATTCCAAATGTAATTATTCTAGTCCAAGTCTTTTTTGGAAGACTTGGACTAGAATGTAAAATCTTCATACGAAGGCCCTACGGTCGTGGGGGAAAATGCCCTGCTTGGAACTCCAGGAGGAAGCAGCTCCGGGCAGCAGAAGGAAGCAAAAGCGAACCTGCTTTGCTGCCTTCCTAACTCTGGAATCTCTTGCGAGCTCGCTGGTTGTTTACTCCTCTTTTTTGGGGGTGGGGTGGGGTGTGTGCAAGAAGGGCTACACGTGACGGGTATAAACACAGACAGACTTGTCGAGGCTCACGTCCGCTCGGCCTCTAATCTGAACGCTGCTTCTACTCCTCAGCCTTTCGCTGCTAGCGCCATTACACGGATCTGAGGGCGACCAACGATCTTGAACAAGAACACGTCTCTTTTGTCTAACCAGGGAAAAGAGCGAAGCACAGTTCTGTCTTTTAAATGCAGTTGTTCTCAGTCCCGAGACCTGCAACATAATGACTTGCTTTGCGGGAGAACCTCCCTTGCGTAGACTTCAGGCTTACTCTGTTTTAGGGTATAGGGTCGTACAATCTATGGGGAAGCCTATATGTTGTTCGAAAGAAAAATCAAGGAAGCGTGGGGAGATTGCATTTGAATTAACCATGTTTGGGAAGATCGTTGAATTTCGTTCTCTGAACCGAGAATACCGCCATTTTAGCCCTATTTAAACGTAAGGGGTGAAATAAAAAGGCAAACGGCTGCGCGTCCATGTTCATAGGACCGACGTTTGGGTGAAAACAGTCCAGCAAATATGTCTGCCATGAAGAAATACAATCCACCATTTTTGTTTCATAGCAAGACGCAACCGTCCCCCCCCCTCCAGTTCTTCCTGGGATCCCTCGCACAAGAGGCGAGGAGGAGAATTGGGGTTCGGACTTAAGGCCGGACTCGCGGTCCTGTCCTTGAAAGTTACTGACTTCGGGAACCAGTTCTCTCGTTTCACAGACGAGGCTGTACTGGTCGCCCCTTTTAATACCCGCGGCTTCTCAGCTGTCGGGATGAATCGGTGAAGTTTCGGGGAGCCCCAACACGAACCCCTCTGAGTTACATTACCCGCCCACCTTACGATACTTGTTTGCGCTTGTACCGTCGGTTAAGGATGATGCGGAGGAGAGCTGGAAAAAAAAAATTGAGGAAAGAGCGCTGTCCTAAAGGTGGTTTGTGAATAGGAGCTCCCGTAAAAACCACTTGTCTGACAATGTGCTCAAACCAATATTTGACGCCAGCCCAGATCTAAGAAAGAGAGCTTGTATCGCCTTCATACTAACTACAGCTTCCGTTGGTATGACCTGGGTTGTTTGGTTAGTTTAATTCGGCTCAAACAACGGGAAAAGGCTTGATTTTAGAGCAAACCACGCTCCCCTCCTCAGAAACCAATAATGGTTTATCCCAATGCTATATATAAAGTGGGCGAGGCCTCGCGTTGGACAGTCACAAACAGGAGGTGGTGAAACGACTGTGGAGCAGTGGAGAGGCACAATCCAGTGACGTTTTGCTCTTTTTCTCTACTCTCCTTTCTCCCTCTTTCCCCCCTCCCCCGTGTCTCGGGCACAAACCCCATTTAAAGCCAATTCTTGCAAATAGGGTTTGGGACCTAAGTAATAAAAACCGCAAGGAGAGGGAGGAAGAGCCGGCTCTCGGAACCAGGCAGCCTGAAGCTGATCAAGCTGCCTCTCCGTCAGGCTATGCACTGTAAAAAAGCCTTGGTCAAGAAAAAATCGGAGCGGATTGTGAAAAGGTAGAAGGAGACAGGTGAAGGCCCGCGGCTGTGGGGATTTTGTCCGAGGGGCTCTAAGCTCCCGAGAAGAAAAGCCGGAGACGGAAGGTAGGACAGCGTGGGAAAAAAGTTCGGAAGGTTTGCCATCGGAGTCCTTTGACAGCTGTCTAGTCCGGGCTCCCCGGAGTATGTGAGCAGCGAGCCCTTGCTATGCTGAGAAGGGAAGAGCTACTCAGGTGTGGCCAAGGAGCCCTCGGCACCCGCCGCTGGGAGCCCGACCCGCTTAGGAGAGACCGAGAGGGCTCCGAAGGGGCGTACCACCACCGGGCGCAGCAGCTAAAGGACGGGCAGCCTCCCAAGAGGGTCTTCGGGAGCGGCCGGGGACGGTCCAGCGGGCACCCCAGGAGGCGGGGCAGGAACCCCAGCTTCGCCCGGGCCCACTGCCGCCAGCACTGCTCCCAGCAGCAACAGAAGCAGCAAACAACTTGGTCCCGCTGCTACCGACCCACCCGGCCCAGGGTGCTGCTTTCCCTCCGCCCCGTCAACATGATGGGCATGCGGGCGCCCCGCAACACCAACCAGTTCCTGATGCGCGAGAAGTACCAGCTGATGCACCTCCGCTCTGACTCGGTGGGCACCGAAAGCGGCGGCTCGGATTGCGAGATGGACCCGCTGGATATGGATTCGTACTTGGGCGTGCTGGAGAACGCGCGCGGGGCGCTGATGGACTGCCCGGGTGCCGAGGAGTCGTCGCCGTCGCCCGCCTTGCCCCTCTCTCCCTTCCCCGCCGGCCTCTCCAAGCAGGCGGCCGGACTGCGCTTTTTCGGAGGCTGCGTGGAGGCCGGCGTCCTCCAAGAGGAGAGCTTGCAGTATTTTCCCTCGGAGGACGACGTTATCGAGAGCGAGATCTTCATGGAGAGGGACTTCCACGAGTTTTGTAGTACAGTCGCCTGACCCACACGGGTGGGGGTGGGGGGTGAATCATACGTGATTTTCTTATTTTTGCCCTTAATCCCTTGTTCCGAATGGGTTTGGGGAACTACTGAGAGCCGTTGGGGAGAGTGAATCTGTAGGACTGAATCATGCTGGATTTTAAAAACGCCCCCTTGAATTTCCTTGCATCTTAAATGGCAGAAGGGGGAGGTACCAGTGGTGTGATGACAGCTTCTGTGTAAATACATGATAAGGATTGTCTCATCCCTACCAACAAGTTAATTAAAAGGAAATATTTCCACCTTCACCCTACCCGTTTGTACAGGCTGACCGCTCTGTCTGCCCGATCTTCCCCTCTGTTCCTGTGAAGGCACAATAATATTGCTATGAATATTTGGTGGGCTATGGTTTAGTTGCTAAAAAAGTAGAATTCATTCTGATTGATCCCAGTTCTGTTAAAGGTCTGCAATGAGTTGCCATTTTTTTAAAAAAAAAAAAATATGGCGACCAAATATTTGAACTCCTAAATGAAAAGGTGAGAAATAATTCTAACCATTAATTTTTAAAAATTAAATTTTGAAAAAGCGGGAAGGATGCGGAGAATGAACTGAGGCTCAGATTTTGTGTATTTGATCCATTATGAATTCATAATTTAATGCTGTACTTGGAACAGCTGTATTTGTTTTATATTTAAACGGCACATTTGACATGTGAAGTTAAAACATCTTAAAACTATTATGGTCTTTATTATTTGGATTGTGTTTTTTTTTAAGATAATCAGGAAAAATACACCTGTATGCCGTTTACCTTTTAACTCCCAAATGTCTGAGTTGGGGAGTAATGGTTGAAAAAGGCTCTATTGGGGCAATTAAAATAGACTTGCCTGCTACCTCTTTGCATTTTTGTCAAATGAGGCCAGGTCATTTGATATGCAAATTCTAAAAAATGAATGTAAAAAAATAAAACAAATTAGCTATGAATGTTTTGTGATTTATTTTCTGTGGGAAAATCCATGACTTGAGCATGTAAGATTGAAATATTTTTGTAACAACTATAAAAATGTGGGCAAAAATGACCAAACCTGCAAGATTTATTCTGTAAATTGAAAGAATTATATGTTGGAAATAGGGCATTTCCAAAGTTCTGTTGCTATGTTAATAAGGAATAACTCCTTAAAATAATAAGATACAAGAAACTTGATTATCAGAATGGGGGTTGTGTGCAATGTGGAGCAGTAAAATTGCACAGTAGTATAGACCACTTAAGTGCCTGCTCCTGTAAGATAAATAAAAAAGCTACAATAATAGCTGACAGTGGAATGTGGCTGCATATGAGGGCTTGATGCAAAAAGATTAATGTTGACGATTCAAGAACAAAGAAAATGGAGGTATTGACTCAAGCAAATGCACCGGACTGGGTACAAACAGGAAATCTTACTTAGCTTGCTTTTCTTTTTTTAAAAAAAGTATATCAGCTCACTTATACGACACATGTTATGCTAGATAATGTGATCTAGTCCAGATTGGAAATAGCCTTACTGCATGTGGCCATTTTTATAACCATGGTTTATGTGAAACGCTGTTGATATAATGAAAAGCACAAAACAAAACCCAGCCTGTCAGGATCCAGGGAAAAAATACAAAAGATCAACAATAAAGACATATTAGCAAACACTGACAAATAGTGGTGAAATCTACCTCTGATACCTACTTTAGTTTTCAGTGTAAAATATATTTTTTTTCATTTTTTTAAATAACCACACTTAAAGTAATTAAAACACTGCTTCTTGCAAATGAATAAAAATGTCAAAAGAAAATGAAACAGTGGAACAGCTTGCCTTCAGAAATCGTGGGCGCTCCATCACTGGAGGTTTTTAAGAAGATGATACTACTAGACAGTCACTTGTCTGAAATGGTATAGGTTCTCCTGCTTGAGCAGGGGGTTTGACTAGAAGACCTCCAAGGTCCCTTCCAGCTCTATTCTGTTCTACATGGGGACTGTTTTAATTGTTTTATAAACAGAGAAGGGGAGTGATATGAATGAAAAATAATAGGGCTGACAGTCTGCCAAAATATGTGTTGCAAGTTCTGGAATGGAGCAAGGAAGGGTAAAGAAAATAGTTGTTACAAATTTTAGTAAAATTAATGGAACCTCTTTATGTTGCCTCATGTATGCAAAGAACCTTTTTCCTCAATTTCTCCAGTAGTGCATAATTTCCTGTTACTTGACAGGCAGGCAAATGAAACTGGCAAGCAGCAACAAAGCAATATTGAAGCCATTGAATCTGAAATTGAGCTTTTATGTTGTGATTCTTCAGTGCCATCTGAGCCTAATAACATCAGGTGTCAATAGAAGTGGTGAACTTAGCATCCTAGATAAAGCCAAATCAAACAACACTAGGGAATTCCTGGAAGGTTGGCATTCAGACAAATTAGCCATCAAAAAACAAATAGAAATACACCATATAGGTAAGCCTCAACTTATAACTGATCACTTTACAATTGTTCAAAGTTATAGACTCAAAAAAAAGTCACAACCCTTCCTTAAAGTTACAACTACCATGTTGCCCCTGTGATCACATGATCACATTTTGGGCACTTGGTAACTGGCTTGCACTTTCAATCAGTTGCAATGTCTCATGGTCACTGGTGATTTGTTTTCCCATTTTCTAGCAAAAAGCATCCATTAGATAAGCTGAATTTGGAGTTACACTCAACGTGATTTGCTTAATAATAGCATGATTCTCTTAATGACATGGTAAAATAGTCACAAAATCCAAGTCCAGTCAACTTATGACCACAACTTAGAACCAAAATTGTGGTTCTAAGTCAAGGAATATTGCATTTACACACTATTCAAAAGAGACAACAAAAAGCTAACAAGAAGACAAAAAAGATCAGAGCACATCAGCAGTCAGAACCCAGATAAACAGGAATTAACACCAGACAAACAAGCAGAAAATACACTAATCAAGGAGCTACCAAATGAAAAATACCCTCATCAATACTGGCAAGGCAAGCTATGTATATAAACAGGGTCCAAACTCCACAGTGATTAGCACTGATGATGTTACTCTAGCTGGGCAATGAAACATCTGCAAGCAAAGAACCAAACTCAAAGTATCAAAAACTCCACAACATGAGGTATGAATGACAGTTAATAGGTCACCAAGAATCATCCCCCCATATATTCCATTATATTTTTAAACTCTCTTTAATTTTATAAATAAAAACCAAAATACCCGATAAGATGCGGTCCAAATATCATCTAGTCCAGTTTTTCTGAATCTTAGCAACTTGAAGATGTGGATATTAATTCCCAGAACTCCCTAGCCAGCGGGGAGAAGTTAAGTCCATATATCTTCAAACTATCAAGGTTCAAAAACATTGATCTAATCAGTTCCAAAAACTCCTCTACACAGTTTTGAAATGTTCTAGTATTTATATTGATTCATTGATTTGGTTTGCATCCAGCTTTTTCTCCGAGAGCCCAGGGCAATGCATGAAGCAATAGATCCTCCTGTTTTTTTTCCAGAGGAAGAATGCTGTAAAGCAGAAAGGGCTTAGAGAGCAACTAAGTCAAAATCATCCCGTGAGTCTGCATGGCAGAGGGAGGATGGGAGGCGGTGTGTGTGTGTGTGTGTTCTTCCCACTACATAGACCAAGCTCTTTTATCCCTCAGGTTGTCTTGTATTTATGCCAATTGAGGCTGCTTCGTCTTTCTTTGAGCCACTTTACAAGCTTCACTCTGGAAATGTTTCAGGACTTCTTGCTTGACACCCAGTGTTGATTGTTGCTAATAATGGTTTACAAAAAATACCAAGCAAATACATGCTTATTAGAAGGAGCTGAGAATAATAACATCCCTAGGAATGTTGTGCAATATTACACATCCCACGAGATAGATGCGGCCCTGAAAATCATATGCATATACATATTTATTATGTTTACAGCAAGTTATTCTTCTAGGAATTCAGAGGCTGTGATCTTACTTCGTTTCATCGCTACTACCACACAAAAAATCCTATGAGGTAGGATGTGCTGAGAAAGAGACCCAAAGTCCAGTCACTTAATTAATTTCTATGACTCTGGATAGGCTAGAAGTTTAGTTCTAATAAAATGTAGCTAAATGTAGGATCTAATTGACAACAAGATTCAGAAGCTCTATGAAACTTGGAATTGTATTTCTAATAGATATTGTTGTACTAGTAACTAGATAATAATCATGCAAATTTGCATTTTAAGAACTTAGTAACTTTTTCAGAAAGAGTAAGCACATCATACAGGTAGTCCTTCACTTATAACTGGTTGCTTAGTGGCCACCTGAAGTTACGACAAACCTCCTCACAGTTATAGGTAGCCCTCGATTTACAACAGTTCATTTAATGACCATTTGAAGTTAAAACAGCACTGAAACAAGTGACTTATGACCATTTTTCACATGACTGTTACAGCATCCCTATGGTCACATGATCAAAATTCAGATACTTGGCATATGGCCCATATTTATGATGGTCGCAGTGTCCCAGGGTCATATGATCACATTTTGCGGCCTTTTGACAAGCAAAGTCAATGGGGGAAGCCAGATTCACTTAACAGTCATGCTACTAACTTAACAACTGCAGCAATTCACTTAACAAGAAAGTGTGGCAAGAAAAATCATAAAATGAGGCAAAATTCACTTAACAAATGTTTCACTTATCAACAGAAATGTTGGGCTCAACTGTGGTCACAAGTCGAGGACTACCTGTACTTATGACTCAGTTTCAAAGTTCCGACAGCCCCCCCGGCACACACACACACACACACATACACATATACACAATCACATAATCACATTTTGGGCCCTTAGCAATCAGCCTGCATTTTGCAATAACCCGCAGTCACATGACCACAATTTACTTTTTTTTTCCCACAGAAACTTGTGTTTACTTCTGGTTTCCAACAAAAGAAATGTCCACTGGGTTCATTCAAAGGCTGCTGCATTCGCTTAATGCCCACGGCATTAATTTAACAACCACGGATTTCACGTGGCTGCCACAAAAGAGTCATAAAATCAGACACAATTATGCGACCCACTTAACGACTAGCACAACGTATAACTGTAATTCTGGGCTGAATCAGGGTTGCAAGTGAAGGGCTACCTATACAAGATCTCTGAGCATGTAATTTTCTTTTTTTTATGAACTGGAAATCAGATATTCACTCCTTTGCAAACTCAAGGTAGATTTCACTTGATAATTAATCACTTTTATCACTTCCTAAATCTAATAGCACTCCAAGAAAGACCACTCACTCTAATTGGGAAATTCAAAAAAGGAAAATCATTTCAAAGGTTTTAAACCATTAATAAATTAAGTCATTGGACAGAGCTTGGGAAGTCTTGTGTGGGAAAGAATTTTTCTATCTTTCCTCACTTGGGCTTGTCTTTAATATTATTTCTCAAGAGCTGAGTGAAACCCGAGACTTAAACAAAAGCAGGGTGCCAGCAAATGGCTAATTTAATAAAGAAGTTGAAACAATTTTAAATAAAATAAAACAGCGTGGGCCTCTTTCTAAGCATATTTAACTTTCTATTTCATCAATTATTTAAGTACGGTGCCTTTTTTGTGTGTGCATGTATACCTTCAAATTAGTCTTGATTCCAGGTACCTGGACAGTCAGTGAAGTTTTTTTTGGCAACATTTTTTTTCAGAAGCAGTTTGCCTTCCTAGGGCTGAGAGAGAGTGACTGCCCCAAAGTCACCCAGATAGCTTTGTGCCTAAGACAAGCCACTTAGAGTCACCTCAAATTGCAAGATGGGTGGCATATAAATTTAATAATTTTTTAAAAAAAACTGGAAGTCAGATCCGTCTGCTTTCTAGCCTAGTGCCTTAATCACTATACAAAATGAGCCCTGGTAATGCCTTTACTATATGACTAATCCTACTAAGCATGCCCATTCCCTGTTTGCAACACATTTTCTTAACCTAATCCACCAGGATATATTGGATTACACAACCCAGAACCTCCAAACAACTTTGGCATATTAATTGGAAATTATGTGAACTGTAATATATAGTAATACAATCAAAATACACCAAGCTGAACGAAGTTGGTTTAGACTAAGAGTAAAATTGACTGGCACACAAACAGGAGTACTTTTAGTTCTCCTCAACTAAATTGCACATTTTCTAATTTTATATGAAACTGAACGGCAACATTAGCCATCTCCTGTTGGAATTAATGGCAAAGTTGACATTATTTCCAATAAGACTTTTACACTAAATTTCTCTTGAGTTAGCAATTGGTGACATATGTCTCATGGGACCAACGCTTTTAAGTTAATCCAGAAGCTTACTAATAACTAGTGCAGAGACTTTAAACTTGATATAATTCTGCATGGGCAGGATAGGCATTTTGTATCAGCCTCTTACTTGATTCTAAAAGTCAGTTCCACATAGATTTGGGTCAGAGGAGGACCCACCAAATCAGGCATGTAGAAGGCATATTTTACACAAATCCCTGAGTTTTCAAGCAACTTAACCATAAGAAGCCAAAACATTGGGAGACAGACGCAAGAAAGTATCTTTTATTTGCATGCACAAGTACAAGGTTTACTGGGCTCCTTGCCAAAGGAATATATGGTATAAGAGCCCCAAAGCCCACAAGGTTATAGGTTATACCTCTGGAAATGATACACAAAAGCATGTCCTTTACTGCAGGAATGAAGGATCTGATAACAACTACACAGGGTAACCTTATTACAGGCTGACCCAGGGCCTCTACCTTCTGCTCTTCTAAAGAGATTCTAAGCAGACCCTTTCTACTGATATTAGCATCTTCTAACATAAAAATGTCCTTTATTTTATCCATAGATTGACTCCCCTTCCACTACAGAAAAGACAACGACCTAGGTTTTGTTATCTGACTCTTTCTTTTCTAGGGTCACCATGCAATTTTCATTTGTGTGTTTTTCCTAATGTGCGCTTTGGCATCAAGTATATAAAGACAGATTATTATTTATCTGCAGCAATTGGAAAAAGGAGGTTCAAGGAGGTGACTGAACCCAGTTCAACATCCCAAGAGAAAATCTTTTCTTTCTGATGTTTTGCTGTCCCGTAGACCAATAGTGAGATGAAAGAGATAACTGGTTTGTTGTGTGCTCGACAAATACGATTGAAGGTAGATCAAGATGGACACTCTTGCACTTATTTCACTGAGAATTTGATTTTCCCTGAGAAGAACCTCAAGACGCCTATTTTCACATAGCAGTTTGATCACAGTACAAGTGATACCTCCAATGTGCAGATATTTTGCACCTTTCCACTGATGCATGAACGTTTATTAAATGCATGACAGTGATCATTGCACATTTTTATCTGCTTTATATCCTTATTATGCTCTACATGAACAACTGGCTATTACTGGCCCCAACCTCAATTTTTTCTCCTTCCACCATGCTCAGCTCCTGAAAACTTGTTCAGAAGGGTGAAATAACCTCTAAAATCCTCTTACTGTGCATAGATGCCCATCTAGATTGAAGGATGGCAAGCAGATTGCTTTCTCATCATATGGCTTTTGAATTCTTGACCATGGTGTCAAATGTCAGCTTTTTAGTTGCAAGCTTGGCTTCTAACTAAATAATTATCCATAGTATGCAGTCATTTGAGTATCACACTATTCAAGGCTAAGAGTCAGTTTGGTCTAGTGGTTAAGAGGCTAGAAATCAGGAGACCATGAGTTCTAACCCTGCTTTAGTCATGAAAGCCAGTGGGTGACCTCACAGGCTTGCTGTTGTGGGAAAAATAGGAGGAGGAAGTTGTGTTGGGTTTGGTCACCACCTTAAGCTATTTGTAAACATAATAAAGGTGGGATAATAATTAATGAATTTAACAATTTAACATTTGTTGAGAGATCATTCCATATCAACAGTTTGAAACTCCTTCTGAGAGTTTTTGAGTCTCTCTTGCAATACTATCGATCCATTATATAAAAAACATGGTAGAGTTTGATCCAATATCCTGGATCTTCCAATCGCTACAACATTGGAATGTGAACATTGCTTGGAGCATTTGCTTTGTAGTAATATATTTGTGGGTTCCAACAATATATCTGCAATTGCATTTTGCTAGCTGCATACAATTATCTTACAAGTAAATACTTCATCTTACCAAGGTTCAAGACATTTCTCAGCAGTTGAGAGACACTCACAACAGATTGTTCTGTATAGCAGCTAATACACAGTGCCACCTTTATGCAGCAAAGCAAACCATCATTCAGTTTCTCTAGGGGATGTGTTTCTCCATGACTAAGATCACAGTATACGTTACCTCCATTCCAATAATTATTAAATTGGCCTACAGGATGCCTTTGATCACATTACTCTGATAATACCATGAGATAGTCTAGTAATTCTATGGTGCCTGAGAAAGCTTGGTTTTCAGCTGTACAGGCTATCCAAGACACTTATTTCTGACTTTAGAGGAATGACATTCAATTTCAACCTCCTAGTGGTTACTATCAAGCTCAACTCCACTGCTGCAAGGTACAGCTGAGAACGACCACTGAGGCATGGTTTCCATCAAACATTTTCACAACTCTATTTGGTGAGTTTTTATACTGTTTGTTATGATGATCCAGAAAATAGAAATGCTAGAGATGTTAGAGGCTGGGTTTCCACAAACAAAGATTTTGTGAATGGTACAAGAACATGGCCTAGTGTTGCTTATACATGGTGCTGTACTTATTCAGGAATACCTCTTGAATGGAAATAATGAGGCATTGTCACCTGCTGAGAATTTATACACATCTCATTATTTCCTTTGTCAGAGCAGCCAAATGTCCAAGTGTATACAAAAAAAGGAATATATATTAATTTTTCCCTTAGGACTTTTGCTTCACTTCATATTCAAACAGATGGTTCAAAAGCTGGCTACATGCCTCAGTGAATGGTAGCAGCATTCATTCAAGTCAGAACAGATTTTGTTTACATCTATTTGACCCTGAATCTTTTTTACAAAAACTTTTCGCTTGTGGCATGATATATCTTATCTGGAATATCTAGACAAGCAAATTTATCCACAAGAGCATTGCAAAAGGTTTATTCTTTTTCCTCCAGTAGGACTCAGAGTGAATCATGGGAAGGCTACACTGGCTTCCACAGTATGAAATTTGTCATTTCATGGTAATTGCAGCTTCCAAGACAGCTTGAAGAATATTTTCCTAAGCAAAATAATCAAGAAAAAGGATTATTCCCTCTACTTTGTCCAGTGGCCCTAATCCAGTCCAGTGCACCCTGCAAAGGTTAAGAAATGTGATAATCTAAAAGAACTATCCAATTATTACAAGCATGTTTCTCTTTCTTCTTTCTTCCCCTTTTCTTTTCGAATTGAGCTTGATCATTATTTTAATTTTTTAAATGCTCTATGAGCTATTTTGAAAAATCCTTTGTAGAAGCAGATATAAACCTAATATGACGTGATTTCTTCCTAATAGAAAATGCTTAAAGTGAAAGATTATCCCATGATTTGTCTAATACATTTACAACACAATGATAATTTTAAAGCATTGGTGTTGTATATCAATCCTTACAACTGAATTGTGTACCTTGTTATTACTTTGAAAGGACTAACATAGAATAGACAGACCTTTGCTCCCTTGTGCAAAATGCAGTGGTAGGCACATAGTACATGCCACAACACTTCCATCATCTAGGATAGAATTTCTAACTCATCTATTTTTAGAGGGCCCTGACTTTGCAGGACTTATTGCAGTGTGTAAACCATAAGCAAGATTTTGTTAGCCTGGCTGTATTTTTCCTAATACAAATTTTGAACCAAGAGTAAAACATATAAGACTTCTTAGTTTTAAAAAGTTTATTTAAAAATCTCCTTTGTCCTTCCTACTGTGGCAGAAAGTTTCCCTCCTTGCCAATTCAAATTATGCTTTAGGAAACATAAATAATTGTCAAACACTTTTTCGCACAATAATTGACTTTGGTTCATGTAAAGTATACAATTTCATAGGCATAATATCCAAGTTGCATATAAGGCATACTGCCATTATTAAACTGACTTTCAGAGACTTTAAACATGTTTCACGTATATCATTTGCAAGGAGGTGACTGTGTATAATTTTTAATATTTTATAGAGGGTCATGAGGGATGGCACAAGAAAAACCTCCCAAGAAGAAGAAACAGGCACAAACATTATTGCAACAGAAGACAGTGGAGTCTTCATTTCCTATCTAAATAACAGCTGTGAAGCATCCTATTTTTACAGGGAAAGGCTTTGATGCTGTATTCACAAACAATTGTTTACATGCCAAAAAGAAAGTAAAGAAATATGCAGTGGTGGGATTCAGCCAGTTCGCATCAGTTCGTCAGAACCGGCAGCTAATTTTTTGTTTGCCCAGGCCCAGAATGGATTTCCGGAAGCGGCATCCACACAGAGAACCGGTTGTTCGCATATTTGAATCCCACCACCAGAAATATGTTTATTGCACAGAAACATATTTGTTGCACTTAACACACATTTAAGGAAATAACTCTTCACCTTCTCATCATAATTTTGTATTTTCCATACAAAATACTTCACAAGTGGGTCTGAAGTTACTGATATTCTTCACTCAAATATACAGATTGCTTGCCACGAATAGGAGTTATCACATATTTTATGGAATTAAACTTTATCAACTCTAATAAAACATCCTAGCAGTACACACTTATAAACAACAGTTCATTTAGTGACTGTTGGAAGTTATAATGGCACTGAAAAAAGTGACTTATGACCATTTTTCACACTTATGACCTTTGCAGCATCCCCAGGGTGATGTGATCAAAGTTCAGACACTTGCCAAGTGACTTAGATTTATGACGGTTGCAACGTCCAAGGGTCATGAGATCACTTTTTGCAACCTTCTGACAAGCAAAGTCAATGGGGGAAGCCAGATCCACTTAACAACTGGGTTACTAACTTAACAACTGCAGTGATTCACTTATCAGCTGTGGCAAAAAAAGGTCATAAAATGGTGCAAAAAACTCACTTAACAAATGTCTCACTTAGCAAGATAAATTTTGGGCTCAATTGTGGATGTAAGTCCAGCACTACCTGTATTTCTCCCAGCCACAGCTGCAAGGAAAATCCATGCTCACAAGCCAAGATGTTCTACATTGTTGTCCTATATCTCTTTTATAGCCATGCAAGCTACCATTCTGATTAAATCCCTATTTTAAAAAAGCAGGCATAATAGACAAACCGCTAGTTTGGTGTATTAATTAATGTATCAGGCTAGAAACCTCAAGAAAGATCACGAGTTCTAATCATGCCTTTGGCACAAAACCAATTGGGTGACTTTGGTCCAGTTACTCTCTCTCCACATTAGGAAGGAGGTAAGGGCAAACCACTTCCAAAACTATCTTGCAAGAAAACGTCAGGGATTAATCCAAGCAATCAGCAGGCTCAAAGGTGCATACACACATAAACTCCCAATAAATTTTATAAATAGAGCTGCTATCCCATTCATAGTTACTTGGGAATCGGTTCTGTATTTCAGGGTATTAAAAGTGGCCTGAGGTCAGAATATTCATTTTCTCTTATGATTCTCCATCCCCTGACAAGGGATACTTGCAAGCCTTGTTATGATCTCATTTGCTTCCAGAGCAATAAGGGTCTGTCGCTTACTTAGGCATGAGGGCAAGGTGGTTGAACCAGTCAAGACAGCAGCGGTATGATTGAAGTCCTGCCACCTTTTGCACCCAGTGTCATGCCCAACATCCCCCTTCCAGGTGCTTTATAAATGACAGGATTCAGAATTGTCAGCAGAAAGGGGGTCAAAAAGGTCAAGATGGCAGGCCCACTCAAGCAACCAACTAAGTTGCTGAACAAGGAGATGGGTGGCATAGACATTTAATACATAAATAAAAGCCCCATCCCTTTTTTATATGTGCTACAATACACATGAAAAGATATACAGACACTTTGGATAGTGAGATGGGTATCATATAAAGTGTGTGTGCGTGTGTGTGTGTGTGGGTGTGTGTATCTGTATACATATACATATACTAGTCCGACTTACAATAATTTGTTTGGTGACTATTCAGAGTTACAACTGCACTGAAAAAGTGACTTACTTGTTTTAAGTCCTCACACTTACGAGCATCACAGCTTTCATTTAACAACTGCAGTGATTCACTTAACTATCATGGTAAAAAAAATATCATAATGTTAGGCACAAATGACTTAACCACCTTGCTTAGTAACAGAAATTCTGGTCCCAATTGTGGCCATAAGTCAAGGACTATCTGTATACCATACACACACACACACACACACACACACACACACACAGACGTACATATTAACCAAGCAAGGTGGGTTCATATAACTTAACAAAAATGAGATTTATAATGCATTTTAAAGGGAAGCCATTGTGGCCTTTGTCATGGAAGAAAACAAGCAGAATCTTTTCAGTAGTTTGTATTTGCCATGAATGCAAGAGGTACTTTCAATTTCTTTAATGGCCTCAACTTCATTATCCATAGCTGTTCAGTTTAATAGTTTCTCATTACAGTAGCAGATGTGTTTAAGTGGCACTTCAGCACAAACAAAACACAATGAACTTGGTGCTTGTTTTATCTTTATTTTATACCACAAGATGTTCGTTCCTTAGGGATTCCGGAAACCTCTTTCCAGCCACACTAGTTATACTCCATTTCTTCCATTATTACATTTCAGTTGTCTTTGGTGTTAAGTTTGAGCTCTATATATGAAGAGGCAGAAAAGACTTAATGATTTTATACATTGTAACCAAAAGGCTATGGCCTGCAAATTGCAATGTTGTTGTTAGAGGCAATTTTACCAGAACTATAGCCTTGAATTTCTGCTTGCAACACTTTAAATCTGGGTGAAGCCTAACGATACATTTATTTTAAGATCCATTATTCATTCATTTTGTTTATGTGACCAAAATCATACATAATTTCACATTGGTCTGTCATCTTTGAATTCAATCCATATTCATTCATCATAAATTCATTCTTGATTTTACTACTCCTTGGATTACCACATACATTATCTTAGTATTTCTCATATACATTGCACTTTAGGTATTTCTTAACATACTAACCTCATTTCCATATAACGGGGGGAAAGATATGCTCTTTTACATTACCATTTTTGCTTCTTTTGCTATATGTTCCTTTCCCATGCTATTCACCAGCTATAGTATCAGTATTTATATGTTTTAAGATTTCTCCAAATATTTTTCCATCTTTAGTAATCATTCTGTTACTTTCATCTGCTTGCTTTGTCATTCATCTTTAACTTGCTATTGTCCATTTTCCCTGTCAGATACAATTAATGAATCTTTGATACATTGATTGACAGAACCCTATTCCTCACTGCACCGCGCAATCTTTTTAACATTCACTTCAAATCATTTCCATTCTCAGCCAACAATATCGCAGCCAATGGAAGTTGATTTTGATTACAACAGTCTGGACAATAAAGAGTAACTAGGTAAATAAATAAATGTCTCCAGACAAAGCTACACATTCACCATAAGCCACTGAATAAAGCAGCTCAGCCACAGAAGTTGCAATGTGGCTGGGAGGCTGTTATACAAGCAGTAATCTCACTTGGCCCCTATGGCCTAATGTCTCAAACAGGATCTCCTATTATTATCTGATTTTCTGCAAAGTAATGTCCCTGGAAGCCACCAGAAGCATCATTAGCTACAGTATATCCCCTCCAGTGTCCCAAAATCTCATCTGATACCACACCCAAACCCCAGGTAAGTACATTTACAAGAGGGGAACCACCACCAGCAGTCCACCCAGCCAGCTCTCTGTAGTACACCCCTGATCTACTCTTTGTCACATCTGTGATTATGAGGGACCATCAAAGTTGCAATGACCAAACCTCAAGGCTGAGCACAGGGGTCTCTAACATGGCTAACATGAAACAGTGCCAAACACCAAGGCTGCCCTCCATGTAAGCAGCTGTTTCTCCCATTGCAGTCATATGGTACATTTTTCTTCATGATCTGCTTATTGCAGCCAACAACCAACCATACTTGTGCAAAACATTGCTAAGACTAGATAGTTATTCTAAATTAGCACATAACCAATACACTTTATTTTTTATATTATTCATATTTTTCATTCTTCTTAATGAATAATCTATTGAATAACTTGTTCAAAGCCTCCTACCACTGCCTGATTCAAGATGGAATTCAGTGCATGTTTATGTGGGAGCAGATTTTTCTGAACATTGTCCAATCCATTGCTAAATAAAGGAGAAAAAGGTTAGGTCGGAAAGACCTGTGTATTGTAGAAACTTGTTTTGTTTGTAATCAATCAATATAAAATGTCAAGTTATCTTTTTGATAAAACATTTGGTCTGCTTGCTCACCTCTAACATTGTACTATGAAGAGTGCTACACTCCTTTACAAATATTATCAAACATAATTATGAAATTCAGAGATAATGAGACTTTTATGAAGCTGATTCCCTTATTTATAGCAAAATTTGCATTCCACTATAGAACTTTGTTTTCTCATCAATAATAGCTCAACAAGATTGTTGTTGCAATTAGCATTCCTTTTCAATATTCTGAAATAGTATTTCCTTTTCAGTGTTCAGTCATTTCTATGATTGTTCTAGTTATTTTTTCTTAGGATACAGGTTACATTCAAAGTAACCTTCTGTGCTTTTCAACTAAATCTCATTACTTTCTCTTTTATTGAAGGCTTTTAAAAAAAATAAATCTATTTTTATCCCATCTTTATTATTTTAATAAATAACGCAAGGTGTGAATATATTCCTTCCTTTTTCTATTTTTAGTTGCTCCTATTTTTAGTTCCTCCTCCTATTAAACTGCTACTGAAAGATGGTTCAATTGAAGAATTGCAGCATATATTATAAAATGTACAGTACAGTAACATGAAAAGGAACCTGAACTTGCTTCAGTTACTTTTTAATTTAAAATGAGCTTATTATAGATATTGCTTGCATTCCTTGTTTCTAATTTGTTCTGATTTACTGTTAAATTTAAAAATTATTTAATATGGTCTCCAGAGGAATAATGACATTAGTCTTTTGCAGAAAAAACAACAAATAATTTCATAGAACTTTAAAAATTAACACATTTATTTGTAGTCTTTAGGATGCCCCACGACTCCTTGTGTTTCTGTCCGTACTGTGATAAATGACAGATTGCAGTCTCACTGGCTGGCAAAGAAAAACATGAAGAAAATTAATAACATTTATAAATGAAGTGGGATTATGCTGATACTAGATTACAATTCATCATTTTATATAGAGACCCAGTGTTGTATGGTGGTTACGATGTTGGAACAGGAATGGAAAGACCCATTCTTAGCCATGAAACCTATTGGGTGATTTGGAATCAACCCTAATTCTGAGTATAGCCTACCTATCAATGTTGTTGTAGGAATAAAACAAAAGGAGATTTCCATGGGAAACAGCCAAGCGTAATATGAATTTTCAATAGCTATTGAAAAGTTTACAAAATTGAATCACTGTTAAATTATGTGGATTCATTTGAAGAATTAAATGAAAACATGTCTTAAATTGTGTTGAAATATAAGCTCACACACACAAATAAAAATTTTATATTCATTTGAAACAAATCCTTAAAGTGCTAAGTTATTATAGGTCTTGGACGTTTGTCCTTCTGAGCTTTACTGAGATCATTATTTTGGATATTCATGGTCCTTCCTTCCTTCTTTCTTTTCATGTGGAAGACTCATACTGGAACTGATTTTATCACGGTTCTCAGATTATCTGGGCAAAGAATATTGTTGTGTGAGCTTCATCATATGGGAAAAAAGCACCCTAAATCAATACTAATATAATAGCTTTATAGATCTTGGACTATGTTGGAACCAGCACGGCCCTAGCTCTTCTATTTCACCTTAAACCACATATTTCATCCCTCCAAAATTATTAAAGGAAAATAAAGATTTGCGGGGCCCAACACTGGCTGCTTTATTTATTTATATTAACACTGCAGCATGATTTTTTGAATCGAAGTGGAATGAGGCCATAGTCACCCTTTTCCATAGCCATTTGTCCGAAATGGTATAGGGTTTCCTGCCTGAGCAGGGGGTTGGACTAGATGACCTCCAAGGTCCCTTCCAACTTTACTATTATTATTATTAATAATAAAGGAATATATTTGATCCTCACAGTTATAAATCCAGTTGCTTAGTACAATAAACAAGCTATATGCAAAATACATTTATTTAAAACTATTAGATTGGATAAAAGTAAAAAAAATATCCTTGCTGAGGAGCAGGCAGGATTTAAAGGAGAGGGTTCAACCTGAGACGACTGTCTGGTCCTGCACCATTTCACCGAACAATACACCTTACTGCCTAAAAGCACCTTTTTGTAACTTTTGTGGATTTCAAAACTGTCTTTGACTCCAAAGAAGTTGTCAACGGATAAAAGATTTGATTTTGATTTTGATTTTGATTTGATTTTGATTTTGATTTTATTAAATTTATACCCCGCCCTTCTCCCGGAGGACTTGTTCCTTCTTATCTTTAAACCAACACTTGGCGCCATCTTTCTGGAGCTGTTCCCGCCCAAAGAGAGGAGGGCAAGGGCATGTTCTAATCCCTGTATATTTCTAATCTGTATATTAATTCAATAATTAAAGCTCCCATGTCATCGCTCACCATTCTCCAATGTTAGCAGATTATGCAATTCCAGCTTTCTTATTTGCAGAAGGGCAAGTAATATTGTCTGTCTCCAAAGTGGAAATGAGAAAGGCATTGCGGCCATAGGCTTCCTTTAGCCTAAAAAAAAACAAACAATTTGCAATAAATTATCAAGTGTTAATTTTTGCACAACACAATGATAGCATGCCTACCTGGCAAATTAATAGGTAACAGAAGCATAATTGTAAATAACTTTGGGTGTAGTTCCAGGCATACTTATCTTGGACTACCCATTTGTCCTATTGGACCTCCTCAGCTGTTTTGAGACTGGGTTTTTTTCATTCAAAGGGAGCATTATCATCATCATCATTATTATTATTATTATTATTATTATTATTATTATTATTATTATTATTATTATTATTATTATTATTGTTGTTGTTGTTGTTGTTGTTGTTGTTGTTATTATTATTATTATTATTATTATTATTATTATTATTATTTTATTCCCACAGCTTTAAGTTTAATACCCCAGTCCAAGTTTACAAGTTCTATTCTTACAGTTTTGAGATGCATCAAGAATGCTGCCTTATGGTTAAAACCAGGTTTGGTTTCTGGTACTATCCCAGTAATTTCTGGTTATCCCCTCCCCCCATGGATCTGGTCCGTCTGGTTCTCATAGACCACTTTTAATCCACCTGGCTAACAAGTATAGCAAGCTCCAGACTTCTCTTTGGAAACTGATTGGCCATAAGAATTTGAAAATGCCAGGAGTCATCATAAGCATGTAATTGGGATATTGACTTCCAAACCAATCTAAGGCTAGCAGCCAATCCCACAGTCCATGGATTTGTTTCTTCAAATGGGAATGTGCCATCATCCTATCGCTCCTCCCTTCTAACTCTGAAATTTCACTAGGCCTTCCTTCACCTTGGCCAGGTTGGACACACCACCCCCTCCCATAGTCCTGTGGGGCCCCCCAAAAAACAGCACACATGCCTGTCTGGAGACAGGCTCCCTGAATTGCCCCAGTTCCTCTGTTGCTCTCCTTACACTACAGGAAATCTTGGATGACATTCATCTATCCCAGTGGTGGCGAACCTATGGCACGGGTGCCAGAGGCGGCACTCAGAGCCCTCTCTGTGGGCACGCACGCTGTCGCCCCAGTCCTAGGCCTTCAGCTGGGTTTTATAAAACCTTTTCACTTTAGGTCTCCGCTGCTGTGTGCAAAAAAAAAAAAAAAATTCAATCAATCAATCAATCAATTTCATTTCTCGCAGGAAAAAAAAGATCTCACAAAGTTGGAATTGATTGATTGAACTTTTTAGTCACACCCAATCTGCCGTTACCACCGCAGCCACACCCACCCAATGGGCCGCACCCACCCAATGGGCCACACCCACCCGGCACCCGACGATGCATAAGTGGGTTTTGGGTTGCAGTTTGGGCACTCGGTCTCTAAAAGGTTCGCCATCACTGATCTATCCCATTTTAAAGAAATACTCAGGCAGAGAGCATGAAACATATTTGTCACATTGTCTATCTGGCTGAGGTTCTGACAAATCTTCCCAGATTGCCGGATTATGTACCTCTGTTTTTCTATTCATCCCAACTACAACTGAATTTTAGTGCTAGTGGGGATAACCACTGTTAGTAGTATTTTTTAATTAATACGATAATGTTATGTTTTGCATTTTATGCCTACTTTTTATTCATATCGACAATTTTAAATGTATGGGTTTCTATATAGTCTTAAGACCATGATAAAAGTTCATTGTTCATCTTTGAAGTTGCTGACATGCAGATATGGGGGGAGGGCGGGGAGAGAGAAAGAACATATTCTTTAATATGCATCAGTTAGTTAACACTTCATCTAGCAGCTCTATGCAGTAATAAGATTATTTCTATGACATCAGTCATAACAGCTTATAACTAATTTGCACTTCTTTAAAATGCTTACTTTATCATGTATGCTAATAATACAAGTCTGCATTGCAGTCTAACGTAATGTAATTTATTTATATCCTGCCTTATTACATTTATAAATAACTTAAGGCAGCAAACATACATAATACTCCTTCCTCCCCCTATATGTCTCACAACAACAACCCTGTGAGATGAGTTGTGGGCTAAAAAAGAAAGAAAGACTTACCTAACATCACTCAGCCAGCTTTCAGAATATAATGCTATACCATAGAAAAAAGGAGCAAAAAGTTAAATATAAGGAATGATTCTATTTTACTGGGATAGCTATGTAACTTTCGATTATTCCCCATTTCCATAGATCAGGCCATTGCAGCTGATCACATATCCCAGTGAAATTCAGTGAGTCTGATGTATGTTAACTGTGAAAGACTCCTGGGTGCAAATATTCCACCCATGTATGATTTGGATTTGGATTCCAGCTTTTAAGCTCTGCCTAATGTTTTGCTTTGGGGGAATCACTTGAAAACCTAATGACAGGCCTTGAAGGCAGTTCATTATTGATTTATTTTGACACAGAAGTGCAAGCAGAATAGTTAAAGTGGTATTAACCGTATTAAGCAAAATAAAAGACTGAAGAATTGCACAGACATTTCTACCAACTGAAGATATTCCTCCCTTGGCTGGAACTGGGCAGTTTCAGGCAGATTTGGAATTCACCCAAAGTAGGACAAAAGCACTCAAATTGTTCCAGAGTAAAACCGACTTCCCTTGAAGCTTTCAGAGAAATGTGGTGCGATGTAGCACATAAAGAGTACGTGATATACCTCCTTTTTTTCTCCTCCTCCACCAGAAAATGTACCTGGAGTGGTACTCTTCCAAAGAATTGTTCCCACCTCCCAAATTCATTTTGGCAGGGAATCATCTTTACAGTGCCTCTATTCACAGTTTTTTTATATACTGTATAAATTGTTATGTCCTGGGCCTGCTGAATTGCTCAGCAGGCTCAGGAAAGCTGCAGAGAGACCTGGGCAGACCACGTGGTTGCCCGGGACCAGACAGGCTGTCTCCAGCTTTGCGCGCATGCGCAAGGCGGGAGAATGCCGTGGAATGATTGGCTGACGCTGTCCCTACCAGGGGACTATAAAAGAGCCTGCGCCATTTTATTCGTTGTTCTGTTGGTGAATTGAATAAAGGAAGACTGTTCTTTTTTAATCCGCTTCGTCTCCATGCCTCTTCTTTGGGAACAGAACATAAATATAGACAATTCCTACCTGTCTGGGTATTTTGTAATTAGAATATACTTTCACATATGGTTAGAATTTGTTTAACTATTTTTGTTTAATGTGATAAGCCATATGGCCTACAAATCTCCATGGGTCGTTCCTGTGCCACATTGCATCAAGACCAAATTAATGGTGCAATTCTGTATCTGTGGCAACAACCAACAGCAGTACTGAACCATTCCAGGAATTATACCTTTCAAGCACATAATACCCCACCTCCACCCCAAGTAGGTGTTAAACACACACAAACACCAACCAGCATTTTCAGTCTGGCTGCTGACGGGGGGGGGGGGCACTTGCGTGTTTCCTAATGGTGCTGGGCAGTAACTTACAATAGAGAGTTATGTGTGAGCTGCAGTTTGTAGCTGGAGGTGAGGGGAAGAACTGGTCTGACTACTTTGGCTTCTCCTTTTCTGCAACTTAAAGCCTAAATGATGAACTTGGCTCACCTACTTTTTTTTTTTTTTTTAAAAGAGCATCTCAAAGCATATTAAGGCACAGGGGGGGGATAATACCCCATTTGGCTGATCCTGAAAATGTTAAGAAGGGTTGGACCTGGTTAATATTTTTGGATGGGAGATCACTGGAAAATTCTAGGGCAGCTTATTGGACAGGGAAGTCAGAACGAGGACCTTGCAATGCCAACTCTTCACAAGAGCCCCAATGCAACTGAAGCTGCAGAAAATGGGGGGGAGATTGCATTCATCACCTTTGTGGAAAGTCAGAACATTGCTGTTCATCATCTCTTTGGCATGTTAGAGGAAATTGAGAATGGGTTTTTTTTGGTAGCAGCGTTTAACTTTTGAGGGGAAATGGTTCAATCATTACAACTGAGTGAAGCCAGGAAATCACATAACTGCTGAAGAGAATATCAAAAAAGAAAAGAGATCAAGAATAAAATTAAAATTAAAACAAAAACTTGGGAAGGACTGCTTCTAAGACACTATTGTGCCATTGGTTCTTAAAAATAATACTGCAGTTCTGCCATTTTTGGGTTGTGTGTATGAGGACCACATCAGAGAGAGATTCAGAGAAGTAATGCACGTTGAGTTAATACTCATGCCATTGGATGTGTGTTTTTCAACCTCTTCCTGTTAGAAATGCTCTAAGAAAAGAAGCTCTTGAAAGAGACGGATGGACTTCCAGGCCTTGCTTTTTATTTATTTATTTATTTATTTATTTATTTTATTTAATTTTTATCCCGCCCTTCTCCTTACGGACTCAGGGCGGCTGACAGCCTTATAAAACAGATACAATAAAATACCCAGTTTAAAACCTAATTTAAAAAGAAATATTTACTGTAATGATGGAGATTGTATTAAGTTCCTTCAATCTTTCTTCTGTTCAGGTTTGGGAGGTTGACAAGAAGCCATAGGACAGTAAGGCAAGTGAGGTCCATACAAAACTGAATTGACTGATGTGGAGTGCCATTATTGAGTGGATGCAGTGTTTATTTCTTCTAATGCCCATCCTTTTGAACCTGTTATTAAAAAAGGAATGAAAATTATTCATTTCCTCTCAAGCTTACCACACTATCGGTCAAAAACACTATCATCTCAAAAATGAGATAAGACATTTACTAAATTGGTCCATAGACTAAAATTACTCCCAGTATTCAAATGTAGCAACAATGGCTGAATATTCTTATCACCTCAAACTCTACAGCCACAAAACAACTCATCCGGGAGCTAGGCCATTCCCAACAGACAGAGAAATTGCCTCTAAACCAAACAACAAACAGCAGCAAAATCGCTTCTAAATTGTTGCCAAGCAAACAGTATCGTTGCATCCATGAAGAGCACATAGGAGGGCACTTCATTTTTTGAAGTTTTGAAACTTCATATTTTATTCACAAAGAAATTTTGAAAATACTCCCTGGGTGTGATCCAGAAGATAGGAGTGAGGGTGGAGGGACAGAGAAGTGCTTGCAAGGAAGTGGAAGCTGGCTGGAAGCAAGCAAATGGAAAGAGCAACTCACAAGCAGATGCATTTGCTTTCTTCTGCTAGGTAGAGGGGCAATTTTTAAAAAATAGTACTTTGGGGAAACAGTTTGCGATGCTACATTAAGCACTATAACTGCTTTGCAGCAGGTCCTGTGAGAATGTAGGGAGGTGCACAGATGTTAAATGAGTTCTTTTCATCATGTGTGAAAACCATTCATAAGAGGTTTATTTGGTTTGGGCTTAATGTGCTATGTGAATCCTGCTACTGTGGTTTGTCAATCAATCAGATTGTTTAGTGAGGTCATCTGCTCAACTCCAGATTTCAACTGAAAACATTTGTAAATGAAGGGGTAAAAAGTAAATAAATCAAGTAACAATAGAAC
>NW_015387508.1:126601-158344 GCF_001527695.2 Protobothrops mucrosquamatus | reverse complement strand
AGGTTGAGTGATGGTACCGTGATAGCATTAATTACACTGACTGATGATCTTTGTGAGGTTTGAAGCGGAAGAAGTGCATTCATTTTGGCCCTTTGGATCATCTCTCAGTGTCTTTCTGGTTTTTCTGATCATGGTATCCTTCTGGACCACCTTAAGGAGTTGGGGCAGTATAGGAGGAGCTTTAGTGATTCTCCTCTTTTCTTCAACTCTGGCTTCAGTCACTGGTGTGGGTAAGGTCCAACTCTAGATCCTCTGCAAAGCAGGATGGTTCAGAGTTCAATTTTTTTCCTATTCCTATTTAACATCTATATAAAACTGTTGGGTTATGTTATCCATAAGCACATGTTTAAATATCATCAGTATATGATACCCAGCTATATATCTCTATCATCTAAACAAGTGATACCATCAGGATTCTTTTCCTGTGCCTGAAAACTGTGAGAATCTGGATGCTAAATCCAAATAAGACTGAGTATCTGTGGTTTTAGAGACTCCTCTGGATCTGATGACTCTTCATTTCTAGTTCTGGATGGCAATGTTCTTGCTTAGATAGAACTCATTGCAATCTGGAGTACTCACAGCTCCTGCTTGAGAAGCAGGAGGTAACTATGGCCAGGAGGGCCTCTGCATCAATCCATATTATATACCAATTGTGTCCGTTCCTGAATCGGGAAGCTCTTCATGCCACAGTCACATCCTGATTGAACTATTTGTAATGACACTCTTTCTCTGCTTCTAAAGGGCCCGAGCTACTCATAAAACAGCAGTTAAAGTAAAGATAGCATGGAATAATTTGTTCTGGATTTCAATTATGTGAATAAACTCTAGAATTTAAGATTTTGACATGCACATACAGCAGGCGAACTATCACAGAAGAATTTGCACATTCGGGGATGATATCCATTGGTTTTCTTCAGGTGAGTGTTTTTCCTCCCTCTTTCATCAAGCTGAGCCACGTTAGAAGAAAAAAAATATATGATATATACTAAATGCAATTGCCTTTCCATAAACAGCTAAGCTAAACCCAATTGAGCCATATTATGCGTATGCTTCCATAATGCTACTTCTGTGCTGCACAATTATCTTTTTTCCAGGATAAGCGGCCTTGTTGAGTGTTGAACGAGATGCTACAGCTGCATACGCAACCAAATTAATTGACTTAAGGTGATTGTCACATATTTAATAATTTTCTCTTTCAGTTCCCCTAAAAATTGCAGTTTGGTGACAACTTTGGAAGAGAGTCTCGGAGGTCACCTTCAAAGCCTTTGATGAACCACACATAGTCTAAGAACCTCAGATTTTGTTCCTCAGGATAATAGCAGTTTTAGTTCTGTGCATATATTGGAGAGTGGGGTGTGTTGTGGGGGGGGGGGAAATAAAGATTTGAATTACATGACAGGCTGCATTTCTAATATTTTTGTGTATAGTTATGGGATGTAATCTTAGAATGATACCTTTGGTGGCAGCAGAATATAATTGATCCTCTCTTTTTAGTTTTTCTAAATTAAGGAAGCCAACAAAAACAAACTGTCAAATCCTACCTGCCTGCCAGCATATTCTTTTACAGATATGTGTTACACAATGAAAAATATTGTAATGTCGGAAAATTTTAAGGGTTTTTCCCCCCTCCCCTGCAACACAGCTATTATATAAACTTATTTTACTGAGAATTTGAGCACGATCATGTACAGGCTCAGATTCCTAACAGCAGAGTGCACTCTACTACAAGAAAAACACATTGACCACAAACTTTTTCTGGCTCTTGTTTGTTCGGAATGATTTCTTTTAAACCTGTTATGGAAAGTAGCTATACTGGATGGGGGGGGGGGGCAGGCTGCAAACTATGATGCTTGCTAGATGGCTTTCTGACTAGTGAGCAATTACATGTATGGCTAAAACAACGCAGGGGAAGGGACGAGCATCCTCGGAGAGCTCCTGAGTCATATAGGAGACCCACAATTGCAGCAGAGGACTTTATCTTGCTGGGCGAGGAAGCCCTTTCCCACCAGGGGGCAGGCGCACTTGCTGCACTTGAAGCAGTCACTGTGCCATTGGCGATCTTCAAACGAGATGAACTTCCCTCCTTCAAGAGCTAAAAGGAGAAAGCAAAAGATGAGATGTTTGGGATTTCAGCAGATTTGGCTTACACTCTAATAAGCAGAGTTCTTTCTTCTGAAACCCCCCCACCCCGAGTTTAAAATCTGAGAGAAGCGATTTGTAGCTAAAGGCAAATGACTAGTCTAGGGTTTTTGTTTGCTTCTTTTGCTGTTTTGGTCTTCTGGCTTGCAAACAGATGAACCAACACTGAATTGCTATTGAGGGAAATAAGAAATATTGCCCCTTCCCCTCTAGCAGGATAGGAATGAATAAACATAGAATAGGCTCCATATTAGTGATTTAAAGCTTTAACCTGAACTTTATGCTGTTTCACAATAAGAATGTGCTATTTGTAATCTGCTGAGCTCTGTACAATATAAAATGCAAAGTATGTAATTCTATATATATTTGGAATACACGTATTTTACCCGTGGGAAAAGAGGAAGCGAAGGTAGCAGATGTATAGAAGTTTCAGATGGGAACTGTCATTGCAAGGTAAGAATTATGAGTGGGTGGTCGGTAGAAGAAAAGTATAAAAATGTTGGGGTAAGTCTGGCTCGGGGCCATTGGTCTATAGCTGTTCTATTGGAATCTGCTATTGCCACTTGGTCCTCATTGCAATGGGTTATTGATGTAAGTAATGCCATGTTATTATGCTATGTTCCAAATTATTAGAGAATAAACCTCTGAATCTTAAAAGTAAGAATTGTTCCTTGTGTTACTCTCTTTTGTCTTTTCTATTGGGTTTTTCCACGACACTATGTTCCCAAATGCCTGGTTATTTCATTTTTCTCTTGAGGGACACTGAAAAAGGAAGGAGGGGATTCTGAAAAAGGAATGATTTTTTTTAAGCATTTTGCCACAAGCTCCCCACATTCACAGGCAAAAGCCTACTTGCTGTCTCAACACTGTCTCCGCCCCCCATGCACTGACATGATAAATGGTTGAAACTGGTTAACTGAACCAAGCACAGCCCCTCCCTCCACCCCCCATAAAAACAACATTTTCTTCTTCTTTCTCCAATCCTGCTCTTCCTCCAGCAAGTAATTCACTTGAATTTGCTCATCCCTTTCCACTCCAAATTCCAACTCTTGGCAATTAAACCTACCATGTTGTGGTGTCAGATACAATGAAAAGATTAAAATTATGTTTTCTAGTGCCACCACATATTTCAGACCACTTTCCATCCAGCCTGAATACCATCTAGTCTTATTCATGATGGCAAATTGTGACACTGCTATCTGACCGTACTCTATATGCTTTCATGAGGTAAAGAATGCAAATGCCAGCTATGCCTAGAACAAATGTATTTGTCCCAGGACTGTCAAAATTGAAGTCGCTTATAAGTAAGAAGATTGTGAACAGTCACCAGTAATGGGTTCGGTGCAGGCCACACATTTCTTTGCAAAATGTCTTCTGAAGCACTCCAGGCAGTAAGGATGTTCATCTTTGGAAATGAATTGATGTTCTGCAAGTTGCTTCTTACATCCAGTACATAGAAAACATTCCTTATGCCATGGCTGGTCATGGTAAGTCACCCCACCGTTGGTGACCGCCTAGTATATGAGAAAATATCATTACTTTAAATTGATGAATTGACACATTACTTTAAATTGATGAATTGAAAAATACTTACTGCTCCTTGATTAAATTTCAAGAAGAGGTAATGAGAATGTTGGGGAAAGCCCTACAGATAGTCCTAGTTCACTGACTTCCTCGTTTGTTGTTACAACAGAATGAAAATGTAACTTTGCCACCATTTCTTCCATTTATGACTTTGCAGTTTTGCAAAGCAAAGAAAAGCTGAAGTAAGATCTTATAAGGATAATTGTGATTTCACTTAGCAACTGCTTTGCTTAACAACTAAGTTGCCGGTTGTTCACAACGGCTAATTGTGGTCATCAAATGAGGACTATCTGGATCACAGTGTCTGAGGAACTAAGCATTTTATAATTAATATCTCCTTTTTCCTTCTCTTTAGGCAGTAACTGAGGAAGCAGTGATGCTCCAGCTGCTGATAAATCATAGTAGCTTCAACCAGCATAGGACATTGTAAGAGATGCTAGCAGTAGTTTAACAAGACTGGGGGAGTCTCAAGTTCTCCTTTACTGCTTTAGGGAGATGGATACTTTATCATGAGGAATATCCTATGTCTTTTATAGCAGTGGATTTGGATGCTGAGGCCCATGCTACTCTATCTCATATATAATTATTTGAAAACATCTGGAATACATCTGAAGAGGCATGAGAACCCAACATACAAATCAAGATAATATAAGAATTTGGAACTTTTGCATAAAGCGACAATCTCTTTTAGTTATATAGTTACATACATGGCACAGATGCAACAAAGGCTGGTAATTTAATCCACACCTCTCTCTTCTTAGTGAAAAGTCTTAGGAGGAAGCCTTGATAGACAAAGCAATGATGGGTGGCCCAGCTCAGTAGCTATGGCTATATCCTACTCCTTTTCTGCCTTTCACATAACATTGCCTGCCCCCAAAAGGGAATTGTATGAGAGATGTATCTCCATCTATATTGTCTATCTGTCTGCAGCTACATCTTGTCAAAAAGTTCTCTCTCTTCCCTCAACCATCATCAGATGTTATGAAAGCGAACTTTGAAATTCACTCCAATGATATGCTCTTTCTTGGGGTTGTGCAGGGTTTTTCAGGCAGGCATTCTGTGCTCTTGTCTTCCTGAATTGTTCTGGGGATCTTTGGCATCCTGTGCTTTCTTACATTAAGGAAGGTATGGAATGGCTAAGGCAGAGTAACACCTGAGGAGGCCAGTTGAGTTGTTTCTAAGTACAACTGTCACCTGGGGCTGATGATGAGGTCTGGTTGGAGACTTTTTACCCAACCTGGTGGCTTAAATTTTATATCTGGGAGTCAGGGATTCCCTACTTTTGCCCTAGTGAACATTGCCTTTTTGTAGAAGAAAAGAGAGATTTTTATCTCCCACAAAAGTACCATACTGAAACCACTAAAGGAGACATCCCATGAAAATAACCTTTTCCCATATGTATCTATGGTATGTACCTGGACCTTAAATCTTCTAATGATGCTCTCCTCCAGGTCCCCCTACCAAAGGAGGTCAAGTGGACCTCTAACAAGGGGAAGACCTTTTTTTGCTGGTGGCAGCACACTTATGGAATTCCCTCCCCAGAAAGACTTAGCTGGCACCCACATTAATATTATTTAGGTACTGGGTGGAGAAGTTTCTATTTTCCCAGGCATTTCAATTCATATCATTTCAAGACTTTGAGTGATTGATTGTTGTCCAGTCTGTATGGCGTTTTCATCCTGTATTTTATTTGATTTTATTGTATGAGATTGTATTCACATTATCTCTTTTAATTTCTTTAATTGTAAATCACCTATTGAAGAACATTTAATAAACAAACATAAATTATTTTTTTTAAATGTGTGTTTCCTGGATGTCCAAACAGAAGGGAGGATATATATCTGACAAATAAATATATTCTCACTGTGTTCATAGAGTTTATCCCCAGTAAAAGTGGCTTTTTAAATGAATGCCTGCAAGGCCACTGTACTGACTCATACCTTCTCTGCTCCCTGCTCTTTATTTTCATTTGCCATACTACCTTTTTGCAGGAGTAGCAATACTGTGCAAATTGCTTCTCATAACAGGGTACACAGTAATTGTCATCATCCTTGGTAATCAGAGGTTTCGTTCCTAGTGGTTGCCGACAGTACTGGCAAACAAAGCAAGCTTCATGCCAACAATTGCCTTTAAATTCCATTTTACGAGAACCTGCAGATTGAATTGCAATCTCTAGTTACTTTCCTGGCAAACAGCTCTTTTTTTTCCCCCAAAATGCACTGAAATAAAGAAGCAGTACAGGTAGTCTGCGACTTACCACCACAATTGAGCCCAAAATTTATATTGCCAAGTGAGAAATTTGTTAAGTGATTCCCCCCCTCATTTTATGACTTTTCCTGCCACATTTGTTAAGTTAGTAACATGGTTGTTGGTTGTTGGTTGTGAATCTGGCTTTCCCCATTGACTTTGCTTGTCAGAAGGTGCAAAAGGTAATCACATGTCCCTGGGTCACTGCAACTGTCATAAATGTGAGTCAGTTGTCAAGCACCTGAATGTACATCACACGACTATGGGGATGCTGCGACGGTCACAGGTGTGAAAAACGGTCATAGGTCACTTTTTCCAGTGCTGTTGTAACTTTGAATGGTCACTAAGTGAACAGTTGTGAGGACTACCTGTACTGAGATACTCTTTCTTTACCAGTTGCATATAACACCACAACACAAAGGACAAACAATTGTCAATAAATACTTTCTGTCAAGATTTCTTTTGCACTATAAAGATTTTCACAAACTAATCACAGGATGTACAAATAACAGAACAATATGAGTGCCCCTGAAGTTTATGATGCTTGTTTCAACACATTTCTTGTAACTTTATTTTAAGTTTCTTCAGATGTCAGACTTCCAAATCTGTATCCATCTTTCTCTTTTTTCTACCATCTCTCTCTCTCATCTATCTACTCTCTCTCTTTCATCTCTGTCTGTCTATATCTATCTGTCTGTCTGTCTATCTATCTATCTATTTATCTATCATTTCTGTCTCATCTATCTACTCTCTCATCTATCTACTGTCACTTATTTATCTCTCTCTCTATCATCTCTCTATCATATCTCTCTCTCATCTGTCTACTCTCTCATCTATCTATCTATCTATCTATCTATCTATCTATCTATCTATCTATCTATCTATCTATCTATCCATCCATCCATCCATCCATCCATCCATCCATCCATAATTATCTCTCATCTATCTACTCTCTCTCTTATCTCTCTCATCTCTCTATCCATCCATCCATCTATAATTATCTCTCATCTATCTATTCTCTCTCTCATCTCTCTCTCTATCCATCCATCCATCCATCCATCCATCCATCCATCCATCATCTATCAATTTATCTATCATCTATCCATACACCCACACATATATATATATATTGTGTACACACACACACACACACACACACACACACACACACACACACACGTATCGGTTCCTTTGAGTCCCTGCAGTTTTCTTGGTAAGATTTGCCATTGCCTGTTTCCTAGGGCTGAGAGAGAGAGAGTGATTGATCTAAGGGCATCTCACTGGCTTTGTGCCTAAGATGGGAGTAGTTTCTGCACAGTCTCCTAGCTTCCAACCTGGTGTCTTATCTATACCACTCTAGTTTCCAAAGCACCACTATGGTGCTACTTTTTTGCAACCTTCATAATTGCAATTGTGTGGACACATGGTGAAATTAATATTAAGATTTATATGCTGCCAACTTAGAGTCATGGCAGCTAACAACAAATCCATAGTAAAACAAAAATACAGTAATGACAATGGTAGCAATTAAAACTTCCACATTAACGATAATTTGAAAAGTCTACAGGATTGGCCATATTTACACTGTGAGCTAGGGCCATGGTCCAATGAATAATGTCATAATAACAGAATAGATAGTATTTTAAATATATATTTTATCATCAGATAATTGGAACTTTACAGTATCATTGCCTCAAGAAATTGAAAAATCATTGTTTGAAATTGCAAAGCAGGGAAGACAATTAGAGAAAGATAATTAGAATAGTTTTCTTATATATGGAATAATTTTAATATAAGCATAGTGAAATCAATGTGTTCCTAATCAGTGAGTGAATTAAGTAACTTTTTAAGATACCAGCATTGCAAATTGAGTTAGTAGAGAACGATTTCACTTTAGCTTCAGTACTGTATTACGTTTAGGTATACTACTGTGTTATCTGTGGCAATACACATTTCCACAAGTTTTTTCTTCATTTTATTCATTTGATGAGAGGAAGAACTGTTATGGATATGCTATGAACTGAGATCTGCCTTTGTGTTTATATATCAGTATTCCTGATCTAAATTGACATAAGAAAAGTTAATAATGTGCTTATCTCTGACATGATGGATGGCTGAAACTGGTTAACAGAAGCATGGAAGAGATAAAGCAAATAACAAAATTCAGCCAAAGAGTAATAGATTTTGAGTATCGTTACTGATGATGAGTTTGCAGGTGCTGTGCTAAGTGAAACTGTAAGCCTACACAAGTATCTCAATAAGAAAAGCACAAATAGGAAATACAATTATAAATATCCAAAAGCAGGATTTCATCAAGCTGAAGATCCACTTGCCTCTCTTCTCTCTTTCCACTGTAGACTATTTGTGACCAGCAAGTTTATGATAAGGGTCATTATAGGATGGGATATACAGTATATTATAATCACTGGTTCTTATCAGTGGGAATCTATTGTTTGAAATAAAGTCAAAGGGAGCAAAAGAGCCTTTGCTTTATGGACAGAAAGAATGGATCATGACCATTTGGATTAAACACACACACACACACACACACACACACACATCAAGATTTCAGCAAGCAGTGTTCAGTCTCCCAGGTTTTTTTTAGGGAAAGGACATCCCAATGGCATTCTAGTATAAGCCACTTCTGTTTGATATACTGTCACTGCTTCAGTGACAGCAATGGGACAACTCAACTCTAAAATGTAGTTAGTGTATGAATGTATGTATATATGTACATGTGTGTCTACATACATATACACATATTTACATGCAGGCTTATGCATATGAGAGGGTACTGTGAGAAAGAAACAGTAATGTCAGTGGAAAAGAAGAGTGGGGAGCATTTATGTGCATGAAGAATAATTTTAATTATAATTCTATTAGAAGGAAAGGTACCACAAACATCTACGGTTCTGATGTAGTGGAGACTATATCAACAGTGACACATTTTACAGAGACACCAGCAGTCATTTCCCATTATACTTACCTGTCCCAAAAGCTTGAAAGATGAAGAATTATTAATAGGTTAGGGGATGGAAAAGAAATAGCTGATTTCTACAGCAGCATATGGTCTGTGCAGGGCACATATATGACAAACTATTCACCTAAAAAGGCCCTCGGAAGAAAGAAAACCATTTCACCTTCCCTCATCAGATTTTTTTTTCCTTACTAATTTCCATGAATCAATGTCTCAAGGTTCAAGTGTCATCCCACCCTTTTAATTTATTTATCCCCATTAAGGAATATCCACCTCCAGCTCTCTGTTATCTTACCAGGCATAATAGTCCTCTTGCAGTGAAAGCACTTAGATGAATATTCATTAGAATAACAAGTTGTACACAGCAGGCGCTCGTCTTTAGCTGCAAAAGGCTTCTCAACCAGGGAGTGATGGCATTGGGCGCACTTGAAGCATGTTTCGTGCCAATGGCAGCCTTTATAAGCAAGATCCTTGGAGAGAGTGAATTTATGTTAGAAACAAAAAAGGATTGGCTATCCAGATTCCAACTGAACAAAACTGCAGGAGTAAGTACAGACCCTTTACATCCTGGACACAAACTGTTTCAATTAGAAATGTTTGTCATATTATGACAGGTAGGAGCAAGCAGCTTGAGATCCCTTTTATGTCGCAAGAAGAAATTGAGGATGTTTTAAGAAAGCACATAAGAGACTGTCCTGAAGAGTTCATCACAGAACTTGCGGATCACCTAATCAGGTAGCTGCAATCATTTATCTTGGGAAAATATTAAACTGCATCTCTTGTACCCAGAGACACCTGCAGGAGCAGCTGAGGGCGAGTAACAAAATCTGCAGTGCAACTTCTTCCCTCAAGATGACGCTATAGGGCATTGCACCTCAAAACAACCAGACACAAGGACAGTTCCGCCCCCCCCCCATGCCTTCACTCTGCTAAACAACTAATTCCCACAACACTGTCAAACTACCTAGAAGGGCTGTATTACTATTATCTTTCTCATCCTTCCTATTATCTATTCCTTATCTTCTTATGACTATAGCTTTGCTGCTCGTATCTTATGATTTATATTGTTTTATTAGTATCCTAGTATGATTTATATTGAATGCTTATTTAATATCCTATGGCCATCACTGAGTGTTGTATCTTTTGATTTATGAAGTTTTTTATGATTATAATCATAATTTACCACTTGTTGCTTGTATGTACACTGAGAGCTTATGCACTGGAGACAAATTCCTTGTTTGTCCAATTACACTTGGCCAATAAAGAATTCTATTCTATTCTATTCTATTCTATTCTATTCTATTCTATTCTATTCTATTCTATTCTATTCTATTCTGTTCTGTTCTGTTCTGTTCTGTTCTGTTCTGCTCTGCTCTGCTCTGCTCTGCTCTGCTCTGCTCTGCTCTGCTCTTGGTCTACTCTACTCTACTCTACTCTACTCTACTCTACTCTACTCTACTCTACTCTACTCTACTCTACTCTACTCTATTCTGCTCTGCTCTGCTCTTGCTCTACTCTACTCTATTCTACTCTACTCTACTCTACTCTACTCTACTCCATTCCATTCCATTCCATTCCATGAGCTATTAGATTTCACAACAATTGTTCAACAATGACAAAAAAAGGATAATTTTCCTGTCCTTTATTCCTCTTTCTTTTTTTCTCTCTCCTTGTGATGTTCTGAAGAAGATTGCACTTTCACCATGGTCTGCAAAGGAGCCAATGGCTTACTGTACAGGTAGTCCTCAATGTACGACCAGAATTGAGCCCAAAATTTCTGTTGTTAAGCGAGACATTTGTTAAGTGACTTTTGCCCCATTTTACAACCTTTCTTGCCACATTTGTTAAGTGAATCACTACAGTTGACAAGTTAATAACCTGGTTGTTAAGTGAATCTGGCTTCCCCATTGACTTTGCGGCTCAGAAGGTCGCAAATGGTGATCACATGACTCTGGGACACAGCAACGGTCATAAACATGAGCCAGTTGCCAAGCATCTGGATCACCTGATCATGGGGATGGCTGCAAAGGTCGTAACTGTGAAAAACACTCAGAAGTCACATTTTTTTCATTGCTGTTGTAACTTTGAGCGGTCACTAAATGAACTGTTGTAAGTTGAGGACTGCCTGTATATCTTTAGTTATGATTTTATGTTTTAAATTAGTACTTTCCCTGCAAAGGACTCACGAAGAAAGAATGCCTCTGCACCACAGCTAGAGCAGAACTATAATATCTGCACTCAGCTATTAAGCAGAGTGAGACTTTTACCTTGAGCGGCAGATAGTTGGTGGCTAAGAGAGCAGGGAAATGGGAGAAAAGCCATACACCCTCTTGACACCATTTAATCTAATCTTCTGCCCTTATTCTGTTGTTCTTTTGTTGTTACACTGCTGAAATACAGCTGGTCTGGTCAATTTTAATGCATGGAGCGAGATAAGACTTTTGTCCTTGCTTCAGATAGTAAACTGGCTGAGTTCTTTCTTTCTTTCTTTCTTTCTTTCTTTCTTTCTTTCTTTCTTTCTTTCTTTCTTTCTTTCTTTCTTTCTTCCTTCCTTCCTTCCTTCCTTCCTTCCTTCCTTCCTTCCTTCCTTCTCTATTTCTTTTCCTTCCTTCCTTCCTTCCTTCCTTCCTTCCTTCCTTCCTTCCTTCCTTCCTTCCTTCCTTCCTTTCTTTTTTGAGTGCTAATCTGGAAAACACACACATTTTGTGTGATTCCGCCCTATAGACTCCAGCGGCAGTTGCAAAAGAATAGATATTATCATCTTCAACATCATCTGACAACATTTGTTATGAGGAACGTATTTTTTTAAAAAAAAAGAAAAAGAAAAGATCGTGGTAGCTATCCATGGTAGTTCTGATCCAATTTGGCCACTAAGTAAATTAAGCAATTGCTTTTAGAAACTGGATCAAGATAGAATCCAAAGGTTTTTTCTCCAAAACTTTCTGGAAATTCTAGGGGTTGAACCTTTGTCATGAAAAATAGAACTCCTCCTCGCTGTCTGATTTCACTTGATGATTTTGCAATTGTGATTCATTGTGATTTATTCAATTTAGACACCACCATTTTACTTAAAGGGCTATCAAGGCAGCTATTCATTGCTAGAAGCTCTTGTCTATGTGCATATGGGAGACAAGAAGTAAAAATGTATGTGTATGTGTGTACAGATGTGCATGTATGTATATTTATTTTGGAGAGACTCAATGAAGTTATTGAAGATACCACCCTTCATTGGTGATAATTGCTAATAATAAACTATGGGAAGCACAAAAAAGGAAGGAAGGAAGGAAGGAAGGAAGGAAGGGAGGGAGGGAGGGAGGGAGGGAGGGAGGGAGGGAGGGAGGGAGAGAGGGAGGGAGGGAGGAAGGAAGGAAGGAAGGAAGGAATTGCTGAAGGGTACTTTGAGGAAAGACAACCCCCCCAAAAAAAACAAAATTCAAAGATATAGTTATTTATTTAGGATTGCCCTATTCCTGGAACCGAGAGGTATAAGAATATATCCAAAAATTAAATTGTCATTTAGCAAACGCAATATTTTTTTTTACCAGACATAAGTCTTTATCCTTTTCTCTTGCTTTCTCTTTCTTAGATATCATGTTCATGTAGATAATGTTATAAACATAAAAATGATGAATATTATTTTATTTTCTAGAGAAACTCCCTTTAAACCTTTGCAGTTAAATTGCAGTTGGCAATATAGAGGAAAGGAAGTCATTTTTCACTAGCTATTTTGTCAGTGGAATTTATTTTAAAGATTTTGTTCGATCTTATCAATTGAATGAAACCACACATAGAAAAGAAAATCAATGCCGTTATCACTGTGGAATAAATTGTGAGACTAAAACAAATCCTTTTTTTTTAAAGGGGTACTAAGGGACTAAGATGTTACACTGAAGTTAATACAATTATTTAACATCTTTATAAATCTTCTGCAGTCAGATGATGGATGAAACTAATCCTATAGGATCTGCAGGGAATCTACAAACCATTAAAATTCTCAGTATCTCTCCAGAAACTTAATCACATACTTGTCTTTGTATCTGTACAAAATCTATAGATCTTAATCTATGTTTGTGTATACAGTGGAAGTAATCTTTGCTTTTCTTTTTTTGGGGGGGGATTGTATAGTAATGTGTCAGTGGATTATATATTAATTAATATAAAAACATCTTTATAGTTAGACAGTTAGAACAGTTAGAACAATTAATCAGTGGAACAACTTGCCTCCAGAAGTTGTGAATGCTCCAACACTGGAGGTTTTTAAGAAGAGATTGGACAGCCATTTGTTTGAAATGGTATAGGGTTTCCTGCCTGAGCAGGGGGTTGGACTAAAAGACCTCCAAGGTCCCTTCCAACTCTGTTATTCTGTTATCAGGTCACAATGAGGCCCTATATCTGTGCCAGCAATATTAGATATAAATCTTTAATTAAGTTTTTATAATGGACACTGCTGGACTATCAGCAGCAGTTGGTTCTCAAGAGAGAGGTGTGGACTCCATCTTTCATTATTCTCATTATTGGCCATGCTGTTTGGGATTCACAAGAGTTCAATCAGGCCAGAGGAGTGATACAATACCTATGAAATAAAAAGGTGAAATTTGCAACTATCCAAATTTTACTTAATTCTGTATAAGCAGACTTGAGCCATCAGGGAATATTTTAGGAATATCAAGAAGATGTTGGTAATCTGTACTTTCACAAAAGGATTGCCATAAAGATCCTGCCAATTCAAAATGTAGTGGTTTCTGTGATGTAGACAATCAGAAAACACATTCACCAGGAGACAACTGTTGAAATTGTTACCTGCAGGCCCCTGTCCTCTTCCAGGATTGTCCCTATCACTTCTACCTACTTTAGCTTTCTGTCGCTTTATCGACAGATCGAATGCTTCCAAAGAAAACATCCATCCATGTTTATTGTTTATTTGTATTAACATCTCTATGTTATTCTGTGGTCCAGAGATACATTTGGATATAAAGCTGATACTAGAAGCATGATCCCTAATAATTACCAGGTTGCTAGAAATTTTTGCCTATAAAACAAAAGTGGGTGGCAAACTTGCCAGGTGCTAAGGTAGATATCCAGGGTCATATTCAGTGGTGGGATTCAGCTGGTTCGCACCACTTTGGCAGAACCGGTAGCTAATTTTTTGTTGCCCAGGCCTAGAATGGACTTCCAGAAGCGGCATCCACACAGAGAACCGGTTGTTCACATATTTGAATCCCATCACTAGTAGCAGATTGTGAATCTGTAGGTTATTTCATTTGGAACATCCACATCACATAGTATAGAAAAAAAATGTGTATTATAGTGCTAAATTCATTACCCAAATTAAATCAAATGTTTCCAAAGTTTTAAATAAGTGACAGCACCCTTCTGCTCCCTGCTGACTGAAAACATGCTGAAAGTGAACCCATGAAGCTGATAGATTTTAGTTCAGGAAATCTAAGCCGGACCAGTTTCTATAGTTGCATTAACATAAGAGTAGCATTAAGAAGAATCTCCAAATTATTATAGTAGAACAGACTCACATTACAAATAATAATTGCATAGCTTTAAGGTGTTAGTTACCACCTTTAAAGCGCTCCATGGCATCGGACCTGGATATCTCTGAGACCGCCTTCTGCCACAGATTTCCTCTCACAGACCAGTACGCTCCCACAGAGCGGGCCTCCTCAGGGTGCCGTCGGCCAAGCAGTGTCGGCTGGCGACCCCCAGGGGGAGGGCCTTCTCTGTGGGTGCCCCCACCCTNAGATCCGGACGATTCCGGATCTCCTATCTTTTCGCCGCGCCCTCAAGACATGGCTTTTTCAGCAAGTGGGTCTGGCCTAGGGAGAATTTTAAATAGGGACAATTTTAATTAGAATTTTAATGGTAACACAGCGGTTAAATATTTGTTTTTAATTGGTTTTTATTGGGGATAGTGTTTGTATTGTTTTAATATGCTGTAAGCCGCCCTGAGTCCTGTTGGGAGAAGGGCGGCATATAAGTTTAATAAATGAAATAAATGAAATGAAATAGCTGAGCCTCTGGGTATTTTTTCCCCCAGTGGGAGTATAGATTGTCACGAAACTAACCAGTGCTTACCTTGGAGTCACATTCAATGGGTTTTTGACATTTTTCACAAAAGTTAGCAAACAGGCTGTCATAGCATTTCACACAGAAGGTGTTTTCTTCTTTCATGACATATCGTTTTCCACAAAGTGAATCCTGGCAGTGAAAACAGCTTGATTGATCACTTGCCATTTTAAAGCCTTTTGATGCTCCTGCAAATGGAACGACAAAGTCTATATCGATGAAATAATATGGTTGCAAGTTCAAGATTCTTAATTTTGGAAGTTCTGCATAGTCACAATGATTCAACCCCCCCCCCCAAGCTCTAATACAGATGAAGGAACAATTTTAAATCTTTGTTATTCTCATTGATGATTTTGGCAATCACTATATCTGTCTTCTTCAATCTCCCTCCACCCCCCCCCCCGCTCCTTTAAAATATAAAAATTAAACACCTTGTCAGAACCAGTTTTTATCATTCAGCAAAGTGTTTTTTATGGATGCTAAATAATCCTCAATAAGACCAACCAAGATCAATAGAAAAGTGATTAGCAGATTGCTATCATGAGAAGAAGCACGAGGCATCGGCCTCCAATTTTTGATATTTTTGAGAAATGCCTTTCCAGAAAGATTCATTATCAGTCCATTGTAAATCTTCCTTATCCTAGCGCACCCACACATGTATATTTTTGGCCTATTCAAACTGAGAAAAACACATTTAGATAAACATTCAAACTTTACGATACAACAGCATCTTCAGAGGTTATTTTAGTCTTGTTATTTGCCCATTGGACCAGAAGGACTTTGCTAAAATTAGGGCATGGGTTCCTGAGAATGAAGAAGTAAACAGAATCCAAAAGAATTCCCAGTGATGCTGATCACAAGCCATCTGTTGGATTCATTGAATTCTCTCTATCATAATATCACTGTGCAGCTCCCACCCATAGCATAGGATTTATTATGGGTTTAAAGAAAAACTAGCTGGAGAAAAACAAAAAAACAAAAACAAAACAAGAAAACCCTTTTGTATCTTTAGCACAGGTGTGTAAACTTGTTCAAAGGGGTGTGCTCTGGAATATGTCTTAGAAGAAATCAACCAAAAGAAATATTTTGTTCCTTCTTTGTAGTCTTCTACTGATACTTCTTAATTTGTATATTTTTCTCCATGCATTAAATCACTGGTCACATTCTACTGCTGGCTGGATAGTGTCTGAACTGACTATTTTTGCAGGGGTACTTTATTTTAGTTTTAATAATTCTACTCAGCAATTTTTAACATAGGGTATGACAGAATATGTTTTAACTGCTATTTATTTCATTTCTAAGTTCCCTGTTAAGTCCAATTCTTTTTTCCTCTCTCTCTCTCTCTCTCTCTCTCTCTCTCTCTCTCTCTCTCTCTCTCTCTCTCTCTCTCTCTCTCTCTGTGTGTGTGTGTGTGTGTGTGTGTGTGTGTCTCAAAGGAGAGAGTGAAGCATGCAAGGAACCCTCACATGCATTTTAAGTTAAAATTTAACGGTTCCTTTATTAGGCTGGGAAGGAGAAGAGACTAAATCCAGTTTCCTATTCCTGAATAGGTAATTCCACTTTTTTTGCAAAGAAAAGAAAAACCTTCATGCATATATAGGTAGTCCTTGACTTACGGCAATTGAGACTGGAATGTTTTAGCAACTAAGCAAGGTGGTTGTTCCATAATCAGCATGTTCATTAAGTGAATCCAGCTTCCCCCATTGATTGTTTGTTAATTTGTTACCCTCTAGGAAGGTAGCAAATGATGATCATGTGACCTTGGAATGCTGCAACCATCGTAAATGCATGTTAGTTGCCAAGTGCCCAAATTTTGATCATGTGACCATACGGTCACTGCGGCAGTTGTAAGTGCAAGGATCAGTCAGAAATCACTTTTTTCAGTGCCATCAGAATGCGAGGAATCTTGGAGGTCATCTAGTCCAGCCCCCAGCTCAGTTAGGAGACCCTATACCATTTCAGACAAATGGCTGTCCAATCTCTTCTTAAAAATCTCCAGCGTTGGAGCACCCATAACTTCTGGAGGCAATTATTCTAACTGATCTTTTTCGGTGTGCCCCATATCAACTTGTAAAAGAGGGATACTTCTTGCATGATGTTTACCATCTGCTAAAAAAAATATATGGATTTCATCCATATTAAAATTGCTTTGAATTTGGTTCTCCCTGCCTACAGATCTGTGCCGAACTGGATTGGGAATGGTATTTAAATAACAGATATTATTGTCTAAATATATAAGCATATCCATGAGAGTTATTACTATTGCAGATTTCTCTGGTAAAAAATGAACTAGTGATGAAGAACTGAGTTTTTAATTCTATTCCTGGAGGATTTGTGGTATGACAGCGTGGGGGAGTAGAAGAGTATGACAAGGATGGAATGCTATCTCAGGCCAAAAATAGCAATAGCTTTATTTGGCATAAGCAGTGGAAAATTTCTTACCCAGCGCATTCAAAATTATTGCATTTAAGTTCTTTCCTGCATCTCCAACTGTGTCACAGCTCTCCACTCTCCAAAACAACATACAACACAATCCATTAAAGCAAGCCACAGCATAAACATTTGTGAAAGCCCATACTTTCACAAATATTGTTCACTTGTTTTAGATCAAATAAGTAATTACTGTTAAAATATTCTAAATTTAAAAAAAAATAGTCTGCTTCAACACACCACTCTTTATAGTTATAAATTAAGAGTGCATAGCTGGAATCATTTAGCACAGATTTCTTGCCAGTTAATCATTTAAACAGTATCAACTTTATCCTCTATACATTTAAAGCATGCAGAGAGAGTGACAGGATAATAAACCACGCAGAAACACCCAGAAACACCAAGATTAGACGAGTAGGGTTCACATATCATTTTAAGTCATAATGTGTTAGTTTTGGCTCAGAATGTTAGGTGAACCCACCCACTGAGGTTGATAAGTCAGTCATGATTTATGTCTCAGCATATTGTGCGAACCTGACAAATCAGGTCCTAGTGGACATGTGACTATATTAACAATAAAAATTAGGGATCCTAGCTGGACAAAGGAAGATCATACTTCATATATGACTTATGACAACATTTGACTAAAAAAAGTCTTTCATTTGATTCCTGTTCTTTCTGATGAATTCTGTAAATGAAAGAGCAAGGGAGCAAGGCATGTCTTTCCATCTGCTGTCTGAGACTTAAAAGCACTGATTTATCATAACTGATAAGGATTGCAGTTAGATAACCCTATGATATAGTCTGAACACCTGAAAGCTGTACAGATGCTAACTATGAAGTGTTTTCTGTTTTATATTAACTGATAGTGCCAGGGGTTCCATTGAAGGTGAATAAATCAAAGTTCTTTCTCCAAATTTAATTTTGGTTTTGAAGTAAATAGCCTCTCTTTTTGTTGCATCTTTATCAGATCCACAAAATTAATAGGAGTGATTAAAGACTCCTGAGCTTAAAGACGCTGAGCTTGTCAGTTGGAAAGCTGACAGCCCGGGTTTGAGACCTGAGTAGCACACGATGCGATGAGCTCCTGTTCTTGCTCCAGCTCCTGCTCCTCTAGCGGTTTGAAAACATGCAAATGCAAGTAGATAAATAGGTACCATTTTGGTGGGAAGATAACAGCATTCCGTGTGCCTCGGCATTTAGTCATGCTGGCTACATGAGCATGGAAATGTCTTGGACAAAACTGGCTCCCTCTGCTAGGAAATGGAGATGAACACCCCCCACCCCCACCCCCGCTAGTGTCAGACATGACTGGACAGGGGAAACCTTTGCCTTTACCTTTATCCACTAGGAATCATGAGCTGAATGACAACTAGTTAGATGTGTTTATCCTGAATCGTTGGCTTTGTTATAACTAACATAATCTCATAAACATACTTTGGTTTTTTTTACAGATGTGGATAGGAATATATTCTCCCTTTGAACTTTATTATATTATTTTCCCAGTCTTAACATTTTGTCAAACTTCTTACTGAAATTGGAAAAGACAAGTTGGCATTGGGGTCCTGTCTTCTGCCATTTCTTTAAATTATATCCTTGTCAGCATCAATAGAAAAGAGACCTCTTTGATATGTTTTGATCCTGACTTGTATTAGAAGCTGCAGATGTCAAGTAAAACCACAATGCAGAAATGTCTAAAAAGTGAAAAAGGATGGTTGACTTAACCCAAGTTTGTTCATGGGCCTAAAACAGCCCATCAGAGTGATTAACTCCTGTTTCTTTTGTCCTCACAAGATAAATATGGGTTTGTGCTACTTTGCTGAAGAGGAATCTTTTCTGCTCCTTTAATCCTAATCTTTAGAGGAACATGCTGACTTTAATTTCACTAGAAGTTAGATTTCGTGTTTGGATACATCAGATAAAAAGATAGAGAACTGCTGCTGCTGACATCACTGGACAAAAAGATTAAGTCCTATTCTCCTTGGTTCCTCGGTGCGCAGATTTATTAACTGTGTGACTGCATTCATGTAGAACCAGAGTTCCCATATTAAGTCTACGTCAGAGTACAGGTCGTCCTTGACTTACAGCTATTCATTTAGCGACCATTCAAAGTTACAATGGCAGTGAAGAATGTGACTTATGATTGGTTCTTGTAACTGCGACTGTTGCAGCATCCCCACAATCATGTGATCAAAATTTTAACACTTGGCAACCAGCAAGTATTTATGATGATTGCAGCAAACAGAGGTCATGTGATCACCATTTGCAAACTTCCCAAGCAAAGTCAATGGGAGGGAGGTGGATTTGCTTAATGGCTGCATGATTCACTTAAGAAGGTTGTAAAATCGGACATGACTCACTTAACAATCACTTTGCTTAGCGGCAAAAATTGTGGTCCCAACTGTGGTTGGAAGTGGAGGGTTACCTGTAATATTTCTCACACTTTTTGATTTCTTCTGTAAAAAGTGACATTTTAACATTATATTTACTCAAATGACCTGGATGACTGAGAATCTCCGTAGACATTATGTTTACTATGAAATGGTATACAATATAAATGTGGCCACAAGTATCTTCTTGGTGCCCACCACACTTCCTACCACAACTGATTAAATTAAATTAAAGGGCAGATACAAAATGTGGTATCAAATGTCAGTTTTACTCAAAGCACTCTGAGCTCCACACAGAACTACTTGGACTATATAAATGGCTGATGACCCGACGTAGAACATGCCCATTTGTTAGAGCAGTGTTTCTCAACCTTGACAATTTTAAGGCATGTGGACTTCAACTCCCAGAATTCCACAGCCAGCAATGCTGGCTGTGGAATTCTGGGAGTTGAAGTCCACATGCCTTAAAATTGTCAAGGTTGAGAAACACTGTGTTAGAGAGACCGAAAGGTGTCAGGAACGGCATACAATAGAGCTAGAAAGATAATTGCATTCTGGCCAATGAGGATACATTCAAAATATGTAATTAAATGATTTTTTTTCCTGTCACAAAAAAAACCTTTGAGAAACATCTATGTCATTACTGACCAAAGCCCTTTTCATTCACACTGTTTATCATGAATGCTTGCAATGTTTTCTTTCGCTTCTATAAATTAGACCCTCATAAAGTGACTTGCATGGAAGTAGAATGAAATGAAATAGCAGGAGTTAACAATATGATGTAATGGGGGGAAAAACTAATGCAGGATACAGAACTATAAACCACAACAATTGAGAGCTGAAAAAAAAAGTTTTTTTATGGTATCTTAACAAAACTGGATCTTTGTGCTCCTCTCCACTCTGACCAAGAGCCCGGAATAAGGGTTTGCAAAAGATTATAAAGAAAAAAAAAGTTCTGTATCATGAATAACTGATTACATTCGTATATGGCAAGAAAAGCTCCTAACTTTATGTCAACAGAGAAATTATCAACCAGATTCAAACCTTGAAGTGGTGCTGCATTCTTGCTTTCACTCCAATCTACATTCATTCAATATTGCAAGTATTATAAAATGATTCCTTTTTACACTATTCTGTGCCTGGCATTTTTACATATTCTAGTTCCTGCTCCCTTCTTCAGTATCCTATGAAATTAAACTACCAAAGAGTACTTTTTTTTTTTTATCGTCCTTGGTTTTAGCTTGTTGTGTCTACATGGTTACATTTCTATTGTTAGCACAGAAATGTGATTTTAACAGAAAAAAATCAATGCTTAACTAAGAAAACTAAGTTATATGCCTTTGTAAATATTTTTTCAGCTTTCACATACCACAAAGACAAATTCATTCTATCCATATTGAGAAAAATATTTTAAAAATGTCAAGGGTATGTAATATTGAGAAAAAAAATAAAATAAATAAATGACATGTCAGAATTTTTTCCCCTCATAGTAATATATTAAGATCTAGGTTTATGTATCCTAATTTTATCCCTCTTTTGGGTGTGGGGTAGATGGGTAAAAACACCAATCCACCTGACTCTTAGTGGAAAATTCCATTTAGGCATGAAGATTGTTGATTCAATACTTTTAAAATATTTATGGTAACCTTTATTTGATCTTGCATCCTTTTAAAATTCTTTAAGTAATGTCAGATTACCCTGAATTTTTTTTTAAAATAGTACCACATTAATCTCTTTCAGCTAACATGACACTCTCCTGGATATAGGGTTGGTTTTACATTTGTACGCAAAGATTTGCTTCATTAGAACACTAGATTTTTTCCATGAGACCAAATCAACCAAATATGGCATGATCAGTACCTAAAATGGAAGACTTGGGTTCTTCCAATATTTTTATTTATATTTTTTTAAAAATATTTGATTTCTAGTTTTATTAATCACGATATTGCCTTTGGTTATCTTATTTATTTATCTATCTTTTTTTACATAAGAAAAACACTGTAAGGAGTGAAGGGAATATGGAGTAGACTTAGAAGTCCTGAATTTCAAATAGAGGGATTACATCCTATAAAAGCCACCTCTGGTAATTCTTTGGAGGATTTTCAAATTAATAAAATAAAAAGAAATAAATTAAAAGTTTTTTAAAAAATGGTGCGGGGCACTCACGAAGTTCTTTCTTTTCTACCCAAAGAGTTTCAGGAGTACTAAGTGTGCTTCTGAGAGTTGAACTACTTCTTGGGAATCCATTTTCAACCTTTCTTGCCATAATTGTCAAGCGAATCACTCACAGTGAATTTGGCTTCCATATTGACTTTACTTGTCAGACATTTGCAAAATGTGACCAGATGACCCTAGGACAGGGGTAGGCAACCTTGCCTCTTTTATGACTCGTGGACTTCAACTCTCAGAATTCCTGAGCCAGCTGGCTCAGGAATTCTGGGAGTTGAAGTCCACGAGTCATAAAAGAGGCAAGGTTGCCTACCCCTGCCCTAGGACACTGCAACCATCATAAATATGAGTCAATTGCCAAGCGTCTGAATTTTGATCATGTGCCCTTGGGGATGCTGCATTGGTCGTTAAGTGTGAAAAAGGTCATGTCACTTTTTTCAGTGCGATTGTGACTTCGAACGGTCACTAAACAAATTGTTGTGAGTCAGGGACTGGCTGTACTGCTGATTCTACTATTTGTAATGAAGCAGCCTCTTACATTTCAGAACTTCAGTGCTTCCTTGAACTTGTGGGGAAAAGAGTGCCATATTCTGATTCTAATTAGAAAAACAAATGAGGCAATTTCAGCACAGCAGTGTAGTGCCACAAATGTACAGCGTGGATGCAACCAGAAATATTGCATAGTAGAAAACAGAAAGCACCTGTTGATGTCTAGGTATCATTTTTTAATTATAGCTGTTTCTTTTTATTGAGGCATGTTTAAATTTTAAATATTAGCCTATTTCTAATATGTGCAGTTTCTGAAGGCTAAACATGGATTCTATTTTTAAAAAAGTTTGAAACCCTCACAAATGGTTGACCTGATTATTGGCCATAACATAATTATTTTAAATGACTTAAGTAATCTGGTCCAAAGGCAAATGAAAATAACTACTTTGCTGAAGCCAAGGAGCTTTGCATTCCATGATATACTGTAGATATTACAAAAAATAAAAAGCATGAAGTTTAAGGCATTATTTCAAGCTTAGGGAGTAGATAAATAGAAGTTGCTATGTGCGGAAAAAGGGGCTTGCAACAAAGTGCAAAAAGCGATTTGACTAATTCAAAATATAGATCCCTATTTCTGGTTCCATTTGTTGCAGGATGCAGAAGCAGATTCCTGAATTGGGAATTGGTGTGATTCATTGTGGTTAATCCTTAACAATTGGAATTAAATGTGAGAAACGCAAGCTTGCACCTCTGCTCCTTCCCAAAGCAACATATTGAAGAGCAAATCACGAGATCTTCTCTTGGTATGATTATGATCCATCAGCAAGTGAAGTTAGATTGATGAATTTGTTTATTTGGTAAATTTATATACCCACCCATTGCATAGATCCTACTCTGATTGGATTCCAGTGAATGGATCTGTACTCTGTCTTCTCTGAACATGTGAAATTCCCAGGCACAAAAGATACATATGGTCCAATTTAAGAGTTCATCTTTGAAGATACTTTATTCAACTAATGTTTTGTTTGCTTAATCAGAAACTTTTAGACGAAGGTAGTGATGATCAGTTCTTCTAAGAAACCTTTATATTTCTTACTGTAGGAGCAATGTGCTCTGTAAAATACATTCATCTACTTCAGCGGCTCCCAACCTTTTCTATACCCCGCACCCCTAGAACGCTTCTGATATATTCTCGCACCCCTTACAAAAGTTCAAAATAACGGCAACGAATTATGAATATACACTATAATTTTGAAAACCCAAGTTTTCGCACCCCCTGAAATATCATCCCGCACCCTCAGGAGGTGCGAGCACCCCTGGTTGGGAACCCCTGCTCTACTTATTCTTTTTTCTTCATAAATAAATATTACATCTCTCTTGTACCTGCCTGAGCATTGCTTACCCTTTTATAGCCCTTACTCTACTTTATCTTTGCATCTATGCTGTTTACACCACCAGACTGTAAGAATTATCTTATTTAGCAATGTATCACACAAGGGTGGTAGATTCCTTTTGGTAGCAGTAGACAATTTTGTAGGGATTTATTTATTTATTTAATGTATCAAGGAACTTATAAGCTTGTTAAAAATGTTGTATTTGTAACTGTACAGAATACTGTTTTTATTGTAAGAACTGGTCAAATTATATCATAAAGATATTTGACTTATTTCTAAATAAGCACATACATAATAGGGATGTGTGTGTGTGTGTGTGTGTGTGTATGACTTTTAACTGCAGATTAACCCAAGTTTTAACACACTAACAGCATACAGTTTGCAGCATTATTCCTTATTCAATTTTCCAGAAATGTTCCCCATTCCATAGTTTTTCTCAGAATAAAACTTCTGAAGCATCTAATATTAATTAGTCCTTCCAGTGCATAATATGCATACTTTTTTTAAAAAAGTGTACTTTTTTTGATATATTTTTCCACTATCCACATAGTGAATATTAATTGACACGTTTTGTCAATAGGATTATTGACAAGAAAGGGAACAAAAGTTATACATTGTATTTCATAAGGGCAGCTGTGGGAGAAGCTTAGCATAGTTGATTAATTGATTAATATTTTGAAATAATGACAGGCAAATAATAAGATTAGAAAAGAAAAAAAACACCTTGTCACAATACTCACCTTATTTTAACAGTTGCTTCTTGTCATCTTTGGATCCGAGAACAAAAAACCTTGAAGAAACAAGCACCAACCAGCCAGCCCTGTTTTTCTTCTGCAAAATTCTTTTGGTTTTGGGAAAAGCAGCCAAGAAGTTTGGCTGTTTCCTTTACATCTCACACAGCTTACTCCCATCCGATTTGTCATTACACCACAGCTTGCAGATTGGAGTGCAAATGCATGTAGGAGGGTCTTAAACGGGCTTATACTTCAGAAGGAGGGAGGAGACATTTCCAAGAAACCACAACTAGCAAAATAACTTGTCCTGGATTTTCCACCCAAAAGAACTTATCACGTAGAAACAGTTGTTTACAAAATCACAGTTGTCCGGCTCACATATAATACTGAATTAAGCTAAAACCAAACCAACTACATGGTGGCTGAGTAAAATGGAGGAACCCAGCCACTGACTCATAAGGTGCCACATTTTATGGGTCCGTCCAAATTGGGCCATGTTTACATAAGTTCTAGCAGTTCTAATAGAAACTGGGTGGCCATGAGCTTGGCTTTTCAGAATACTGTCCTCCTATGGAAGCATTTTAATCAAGGTCACCGAGGTGCCATCTCTGTCCGAGGTGGGCCCAACAACTCAGTTTACCGCTCATTTCAAGGAAGGCGTTTGAAATATTTCGGGAGCACAAAGCGTTTATTTTTGCTTTTTAAAAAGTTCGTGCAACTTCTAGCAGCCTCCACTGCAAACCATAGTGAGGTCATACTGTTGGCCTAATCATGCAAATGCTGCAACTACATACAGTACATGTAATCCTTGGCTTACAACAGTTCATTTAGTGACCATTTAAAGTTACAACAGCACTGAAAAAAGGGACATGACCTTTTTCACATGATCGTTGCAGCATCCCCCTATGGTCATGTGATCAAAATTTGGACGCTTGGCAAGTGGTTCATACTTATGACAGTTGCTGTGTCCTGGGATCATGTCAACACTTTTTGCGACCTTCTGACAAGCAAAGTCAATGGGGAAAGCCAGATCCACTCAACGACCTTGGTACTAACTTAAGAGCTGCAGTGATTCACTTAACAACTATGGTAAAATGAGACAAAACTCACTTAACAAATGTCTCAGTTAGAAACATAAGTGGTTGTTAAGTCGAGGACTACCTGTGATTGCTTCAGGATATCTGACGCAAGTACACAAGTCATAGCATTTTTGTGATCATCACGCACAAGGTTTCTCTTTCCTTGGTTGCCCGACCCATACGTATCCAGGATTGCTGCTCCTGGCTGCCTTCATATTTTGAAGTTGCTGTGCATGGATTCGGAAGCGAAACATTTGGAACAGTTTCCTAAGGCAGCTGCAAGACCTTGGGGAAAAAAGATTCAGCTGCTTTCATGATTTGGTGTCAGTCCTCCTGAGTAAACCAGACAGGAATCACGACTAAATGAGCTAAAATCTACCTAATTGTAAGTCTACATTAACAGAGCAAGTCTGACGGTACAAACTTCCTTCCATCACTTTTAATCATTTGACACCTGGGCAGGTCTTTGCTAAGTTTTGTTCTCGGTCTGTTAAGCAACTGTAGGCTCCTCCTTCTCACTACACTAGTGTGTAGTGGGGTGCCCCAGGGCTCTGTTCTGGGCCCAGTGCTCTTCAACATCTTCATCAACGATTTGGACAAGGGGATAGATGGGGAATTCATCAAATTTGCAGACGACACCAAGCTGGCAGGAATAGCCAACACTCCAGAAGACAGGCTTAGGATACAGAAGGATCTGGACAGACTTGAACACTGGGCGCTATCTAACAAAATGAAATTCAATGGAGAAAAAAGCAAGGTTCTACATTTAGGCAAGAAAAACCAAATGTACAGGTATAGTATAGGGGGTACCTTGCTCAATAGTAGTAACTATGAGAAGGACCTTGGAGTCCTAGTGGACAATCATTTAAATATGAGCCAGTAGTGTGCTGCAGCTGCCAAAAAAGCCAACACAGTGCTAGGCTGCATTAACAGAGGGATAGAATCAAGATCACGCGAAGTATTAATACCACTCTACAATGCCTTGGTAAGGCCACACTTTGAATACTGCATCCAGGCTAAAATATATAAGGAACAGTTGCTGGAATTGGGTATGTCTAGTTTAATGAAGAGAAGGACGAGGGGGGACATGATAGCAGTGTTCCAATATCTCAGGGGTTGCCACAAAGAAGAAGGAGTCAAGCTATTTTCCAAGGCGCCTGAAGGCAGGACAAGAAGCAACAGGTGGAAACTAATCAAGGAGAGAAGCAACCTAGAACTAAGGAGAAACTTCCTGACAGTTAGAACAATTAACCAGTGGAACAACCTGCCTCCAGAAGCGGTGACTGCTCCAATACTAGAAGTTTTTAAGAAGAGACTGGACAGCCATTTGTCCAAAATGGTATAGGGTTTCCTGCCTGAGCAGGGGGTTGGACTAGATGACCTCCAAGGTCCCTTCCAACTTTACTACTACTACTACTACTACTACTACTACTACTACTACTACTACTACTACTACTATTATGTTTCCTAGGCAGCATCTTTTTCTCTTGTCTCCAAGGGAGCAGGATTTAGGTTTGGTTAGTCTAGAGAAAAGAAGGTCTAGGGGGGATAGCAGTATCTGAAGGCTGCCGCAAAGAGGAGGGTGTCAATTTATTCTCCAAAACACCAGAGGACAAGAAACAATGGATGGAAACTAATCAAGGAGAGAAGCAACCTGGACTTAAGGAGAAACTTTCTAACAGCGAGGACAATTAACCAGTGGAACAGTTTTGCCTTCAGAAGTTCTTCATCACTGGAGGTTTTTAAGAAAAGACTGGACAGCCACCTGTCTGTGATGGTATAAGGTTTCCTGGTTGAGCAGGAGGTTGAACTATAACATCTCCAAGGTCTCTTCCAGCCCTTCCGGTTCTGATTGAAGCCAGGTCATCCAAACACTCCATTTCATTTGGAGAGATACTTCTTTTGGGCTTGTTTGAATACTTTGTGCACTTCAAGCTCATCCTGGCTTTTCTTCAGTTTATGAGTACAACGGGAATACTTATATAGTATTCCTTAACTGGAATTGAAAAAAAAAAATCAACTTTCAAAGCACAATGATCAGTATTAGTTCCACTTTAGTTGCAAATTACTGCTCCCTGCAATCTGTAGAATAAATTACTTGTAGACATGGGTAGACATTATTGTATAAAATTGGATCTTACTTCTAGGCTTTCCTCACTCTTCTAAAACAAATTTCCAGCTTTTCCAGGCAAAATGTTGACTTCCATCCTAATTGCTTTTCTATCTTATTATATTCATGTCCTTTTCCAAACTCACTTCTGCACATAACTTTTGCAGTTATTTTCCATATTATAAAATGTATAAAAATTACTGGTATGATTTCCTTTATCTGTTGCACTAGACAAAATTAAAATACAGATTCATGCAGGGACACGGAAGTATCTAATAAATGCCTACGGATATCTGGTTTTTAAACCGGTATCAGAAGGTTGCAATATCGATACCTCATGGTATTAAAAAGATAAAATAAACATCCCAATATATTAAAGTTGGTTCTTCTTGTTTACAAAATATAGCAAAAGATTTGTAATCCTCTAATTAGAATAAATATTTGAGAACATTTTAATTAAAACATTTTAAATATATAATTTTATTCAGAAGCCCTTACAAAATGCACTATTGTATGTATATTTATAGTTTAGTATAACCATATAAAGCTATATCCAGTAACAAGTTAGATATGCTGAACACGCTTTTGTAAAATGGGAGTTGGGTTATTTGTGTAATTAGCTTCTGTGATCTATGTTTTTTATCATCGACTTAGTGCTATGCTGTTTGGATGCAACACGAGGCAGAGAACTGATTACAACAGATCCCACAGATGCTAAAACTCATAGTTACATTTAGAATGAAACAGAGAGACTACTAGCTAATATACACATAAAGCTGGCATGTGGTGATTTACTTGACTGCTTTTACCATTTGGCAAATAATAAACTAGCAACTCATCCTTATCTGCAAATGATTGAGCACTCCATGCAAATTTGGGCTGGAACCTTGGGGGATACTGTGGCCTCCCAGTTTTCAAATGATTTTAAATCACAACCCTGTCACTTTAGTTCTCTAATTCTTTCCAGTATCTAAAGTAAGATCAGAACATGAAAAAACTAGTACTATTTTCATTAAAAGGAGATCCTGAAAGTTAATGTTGGAATTTAATGAGAATCTTTGATACACACACACACACACACACACAGATTGATTCTGTGATTTGGCGGGGTGGTGGTGTTTAAAAGAGCATTGCTCCAAAGTGATTCTTTTCTATCAGTAGATCAAAATTGAATTGCAATGTTTAATTTGTAAGAACAAATGAAGGAAGGACAGGAATACAGAATAAGGCAAGACTGTTCTCCAGAGGAAACTTGGAAGCACTGAGGTAATACTGAAGAATGAAAGAAAATGGAACTCATGTAAGTAGCAGAGGGAGGGACAAAGTGAGGAACACGGAGAGAAAATGGGAAGGACAGGTGCAAAATATGTCATAAAGGAGAGGATACTAGCATGGAGCAACCAGGTACATGATGGAGGCACGGGAAAACTAGGGGGGTAGGACTTGGGATAAGGCAGAGAGAAAAAAAAACCTGTCCAAGAGGAGAGAAGGAAGAAAGGAATCTCATTTTGAGACAAGTATTCTGCTATGATTTTATAACTCCAGTTTGGCAGAAGTCAACCCCTTGAAATCCAGCTGTCACAACCCTATTTCATGCCTTGATCTGAAGCCAGCAGATGCAAATGACATTACAAATGCAGACAAGACACGGAGAAACAACATCGATTCTGGCATTATAAAACCTGCTAATATGATATGGTGGTCCAAAAAGCACCACCATATTATTGCATATAAACTGAAAAAAAAATCAGGAATTACATGAGTGTCAATAAACCAAATGCTTAATATAGTATTAAAGTCTGATTAATTTATACCGCTAAGACAAATAGATAAAATCAAAGAACACAGCAGCACTTTGTACAAAAATAAGAATAAAATCCTCCAAGGATAGCATTAGGACAAAATAACTCACTCAACAACATTGAGAAATACAGAAACTAATGAAAGTGCAAGTGATTAGCTATAACTTGTTTTCCCTTCTGAAAGAAAATAAAATCCTATTATTATGGATACTACTGAAGAAGCATCTTGCAATAAGCAGCCATAGATCCTATTTAAGTTCATTTATTATAAAAATACTGCATACTAACAAAAATATAAGCTAGAATACACTTGGCCTCCAGGGAATATTAAAAATTTTGGGTGGGCAAATTTTCTCCCCCCCAAAAAAAGATCAAAATATTATATATTTGTATGTATAGTATTTAACCTTTTTGAGTAACTTTAAGAATACCATACATTCTTGACCTTTCCATTTTCTTCATAATAATGCTTTGACTTTGCCAATGTAAGAGCTTATGCATAGTGCTAGGCATTCTTCACCAAAAATCACATGTGTTAAAAAAAAAGGTTACAGTGGCGGTGGTTGAAAGATCAAGTTCTCCATACACTGTCATGGAGAAAAACTATTTGGTTGCTAAGGGCTGACACTGACTTGATGACATATAATCAATTAATTTTAGGGGGGGGGGAATCTAAAGTTTGCTATTTCCCTCTTTCTCTAGTAGACAGTTCTGGAGGATAACATACTAAATTGGAAACACAGTCTTGTATGTTATCAAATGATTCCACGTTAAGGCAAGTCAAGATTTTGCAAAAATATTAGAATTCCTGTGGGAGAAAAAAAAATCTCTTTTGTACTGCATCAAATCAGCTGAATGTATGAAACTGTAGGTTTGCAAATTACAAAGAATTTCCTAGAGTGTTGTATAAAATCTGAAAGTTGGCATGACTCTATATAAAGCACTTCAATAATACTATTACTGATATAACTAATATATTTTATATTTAGAGATCATTGCTGCAGGCAGCCATAGTCTCAAAAACCAAGTATTAATTCTGTTTATAAACAGAATAATCGCCTGATTCAAGAATTATCAGCTGTACAAAAACTAAGGAAATCAACTGCCCAGTGACCAAAATGTAAATTATGTTTGTCAAAAAAAAATATCTTATTTATTTATATATCAAGCTTCTTAGCTGCCCATCTCCCTTATAGAGGAGCTCTTGTTTTTATTTTCCCTTTCTTCATAATTAATATTCAGCGAATATTTCTTGAGTAGATGCACACACTGCTACTACATTATCAGATTCTGGGTTTTATAATATAGTGCAGTTTTCCAAGCAAAGCTTCTAAAAGCCAGGGCTGTTTTTAAGATTATCAGCAATGGATTTTTTCTCTAAGGAAATATTGACTCTTTGAGAAGCCGGAAGGAAGTTTATTAGGTTCAACATTCCTCTGTTACAGAAGATTTTCTGGACCTGAGAATAAGATCTTTGACAGAGCCAGACAGCTCCTGAAGCTCTTTCCACATGGCCTCTGTGTTTTCTTCGGTGTTCAAGGTACTCTCGACTGAATCATCATCGCCTTGTCCAATCTTCTTGTTTTGACTGATCAGTTGCTTCACTACTAATCCCTGGTATTTGACAAGGAGAGAATGCTGATCCTAAAAGAAACAAATTAAAAATCAAAGTGACTTCTATGAAGGCTAATTAGATGTTACAATTGAAATAGACAAAAATAAACTCAAAAATCCAGAGAAACAGGATGGGCCAAAGCAGTGGTTCTCAACCTTTTTAATGCCGCGACCCCCAACCGGTCGTAAGTCGAGGACTAAACCGGTCGTAAGTCGAGGACTAAACCGGTCGTAAGTTGAGGATTAAACCGGTTGTAAGTCGAGGACTACCCAACCGGTCGTAAGTCGAGGACTTTCCCTGCCCGGGAGCGCCGCGCATGCGTGGTTCCGCCCCCTGCGCCGGCCAAGGCGTAGCTGGCAAGCGGCAGAGACGGAGCAGGCCGACCACCAGCTGGCCCAGCCCAAGGGAGGTAAGGCACCCGCCGGAAAAGGGGAAAAAAATGGCGGACAGCCTTGCTTGGCGACCCCCGTGAAATGGTCGATCGACCCCAAATGGGGTCGCGACCCATA
>NW_015387508.1:97194-126501 GCF_001527695.2 Protobothrops mucrosquamatus | reverse complement strand
GGCCAAAGGAAGTGATAGTATCACGAGTTCTAGTCTTGCCTTAAATTATGGAAGCCAGCTGGGGGACTTTGGGCCATTCACTTTCTCTTAGGCAACTCACTTCAAGGGCTGTTTTTTTGGGGGAAATGGGAGGTGGAAGAAGTATGGATGCTTCCCCAAGATGCGCAAAATGAAAGTAGAATAAACACCTAACAAATTAAATAATTAATGCTTTCTGAACATGATGATGACATTGGGATCAAAGCAAAAGAGAAATGTACAGTTCTGAACACCGTGTCATATTTTAGTTCTTTTATGAAGAATATGTCAGATCCAACGTAACAGCTGCAGCAAAGGCCTAATTTGTTAACCCAGAGTAATTCATGTCTCATTTACTTGCAGACTTAAAATAGTTTGCTAAAATACAGTAATAGAAATACAACCAATTACAAAACAATTCTATACATGCACGTGAAATTAAGGCCCATCAAATTCAATGGATCTTTTCCAATAAATGAACACAGGAGTACCCACAAACAAGGGCTATACAGCATTGTATCTTAAGGCCCATCAAATTAAGGCCCATCAAATTCAATGGATCTTTTCCAATAAATGAACACAGGAGTACCCACAAACAAGGGCTATACAGCATTGTATCTATTATTACATCCCAAGCTCCATCAGTTTCTGTAAGTCAGGTGAGAAATCCTACATGTTTGTGGGAAAGTTTTTTTTATTATTATGTCAGGTTAGCATAGCTTATGGCCCAAAATCAGACTCATGAGATTTTGGATCCAGTGGATCCCAAATAACTAACTTTCTATTTCTCAATTACCAAAACTCTATCATAGCAAAGTCTCCTCCCCTGCCCAAAGATCTCTCTACTTAATTTTAATTCTGCCAGTCCTTCAAAAATAGTGGTTTACCAATGCACTGTAAAACTTTGGTGGAAAAAAAAGGTTTAGAAGGCTTCTGGTTTTGTGCAGTAGTGCAGCAGCCAAAGGATCGTGGGGCTCCGCACCCTACGGCTGATTTCTGCCTGCTAGGGGACCCTAAATGGGCATGAAGTTGCCCTGTAGAGGCAACAAAGAAGGAAGGAAGTCCTACCGATTGCAGAGAGACGGTGGTTGATCCGATCGATTTGGGAAAAGCCCTCCAGAAACCAGCAGAAGAAAGGCTAGCTTAACTTCAGAGTCTAGCCCAAGCTACAACAGCTGAAGCCCAAAAGCACTACTTTAAGCTGACTGTAAACGTGTTTGGAATCGGTGGAATCTGGATAAGTTTGAAATCTGTGTAATCTGTTAAGATTTTCATTTTAAATCATGAAAATAGAAATAAACAATTGTCTATTACTGACTGGGGCTGACATCTAGTGGTGGATGAAAATATACAACAGCAGTTGCTTTAATACAGGGACTGGCAAAGCCCAGGAAAAGATAACTTGTTTTTGGTGACCTTCAAAGTCTTAATAACAGAGAACAGCTGTGACAAAAAGAAAGAAAACATTTTGGGCTATCTACAAAGTGAGAATTATCAACTCTAAAAAAAAGAATTGACCTTTCTGGATTACAAATACCAACTCAACTGTGATTCTAAAGCTGTCTGCAGAGAAAGGAAAACCTTGATTTTTAGCTATCATGGAAAACCAGAAATCTGCAGAAAGAATATACCAAGAAAAAACAAATACTTTCCAGAAGGAGTTCTATGCTATGTTGCAACTAATCAAAACAACAATGATCTCAAACCACGAGGAAATTAAAAATAACTTTGAAAATATAAAGGAATACATCTCCAATTTAACTTTACAATACAAAAATTCTCAGAAAAAAAAACAGAGAGTGAGCAGAAAAAACAGACAACTGAATACGAGACAGAGGAGAGAGATTTCAAGATGGAACTTAACAATAGAAGAAAGTATGACTTAACCCAGATGGAAAAAAAATTACAGGAAATACTGGACATGGAAAAGGTAACCTATACTTTAAGATTACAAAATAACTTTGAGGACAAGAAAAAAGATTTGACAAAATGGATTCTGCCAGGAGAATTATGAGAACTTGAGAGACAAAAAAATGATAAATAAAATCAAGAAAAAAAGGAAAAGATTCTTAATGAATACGAAGGGGCGAAACCTTTCTATAAAAACATCTTGCCTGTTTTGCCTTTGGTACCTGCAACAATATTTTTAAGATTATGGAAAGATTCTTTGATTCAGTGAAGCATATTGATCAGGAAAGATGTTTGGCAAAAAAAAGGCGAAGGTGAGAATTAAGAAATTAGATGATGGGATTTACCAGAGAGAATATTTAAAAATGAAACATCTGTTTGAATATGGTTAAAGAAATAGAAAGATTTTTGATATAAATGAAGATTAGTTTAAGAGGCAGAACCCCTCAAATAACATAGTATTTTTTCTTTCTTTTTTCCTTTGTGTTTTGTTTTTGACATGAGAAATATAAAAATGTTGGGATGGTTTGTATAAAAGAAATGTTTTCTCTGTTTTTTAAGATATGAGAAATGTAAAAGTGTTGGGATGGCTTGTATGAGAAAAGAGACTTAAATACTTAAGTGTAACTAATTTCGAGAAAATCTTAACCAGTAAGAATGTTTTGAATATTGTGGGGAAAACAAATTTAAATAAGAATTCTGCAAACAGGATATATGACGAGGCAATCAAGATGATCAATTACAAAAGAAGCTTTATATTGATGTGGTTATTATTTGCAGAAACATGAGAAAAATATCTATATTTAATTGTCATTTATTCAAATAATAAGAACCGTATTAACTTAAGGTTGGCAAAAGAGAATATTATTGGAAGAAGAGAAAATCAAGCAACGCCATTATATGGACTATAGAATTACAGAAATTGTTATTGTTTTTTAAATACTAACCCAGACAACACGCTGTTTACCAAATATTAAGGTGATTATGTTAAAAATCAATAAACATATTTTTTTTAAAAAAAATGGTTTAATGAATGTTATTATTTTCCTTTCTTTTGCCCCCTCAGCCCTTATTACAGAAGAAGAATGGACACTTGTGAGAAAGCCCAGGACCCAAAGATAGCAAGCCAGACTATAACAGCGATATTATTGTGAAGCCAGGTTGCATATGGAGATTCAATTGCTAACTGCATATGATCTAAGCAACCACAAAAGTGTAGTACTGGAGTGCAGAAACGAAACATTAAAGGCATTAACTCAATTGTACATGTATGTCTGAAAAGACATGGAGCCAGTCAGCTACAAAATAAGTTCAAAAAGGAAAACGGCCTTCAATCCTAGGACGCGAGATGCAATGCTACTTGTGAAAGGAGACATACCAGTAAGGAAACATGAAGTGTTGGAATCTGGACATGGCTTTTTCCTCTGGCCAACAGAGATGTAGGGGAAGGTTGTGAGTATGGTGTGTTTGAGGAGCTCTGCTTTAATAAACAAACTCTCAGTTCCTGGAAGAACCATTTACCATTCATTGTGAACTTTAATGATAAGTTGTGGTTGCATAAAATTCATGAGCCTTCTGAATGAGAGTATACATGGTTTCTAATAAATTAACCCTCATGCACCAGGACTGGGCATAATTCTTCTCTTAGGACCCTATGCTCTTTGGCTAGGCAAAACCTGATGAATCTTAAGAGTCAAAAACACAATGAGGAGAGTTTGGTGCTGTATCCCTCTTGTCAGTGAATGAAGTATGTATGTCTATGAGTGGGACAAAGTAAAATTAAACAATCTCCTAGTTTCTGATAAAAATACCTCTGGGATCTTTGTACTTAAGAAGGTAATTATCTGTGGCACACATCTTCCTGGTGCATGAAGCATGGAATGGGTTGAGAATTGAAACAGCAAGACTGATGTCAGATGGAGAATAAGAGCTGGATCTTCTGTGACTTTCAGATGTTCAATCAGAGCTTGTCTATGCTGAAACATGATTTGTCTAAGAAATTAAACAGGAAAAATGTTAAGGAAGTTTTTTTAAATCAAAATTTAATTATGTTGAGATTTACCATAATGTCCAGCACATTTGCAAAATAATGTATTAAAAAAACATAAAACTATGGGCTTGGAGCATTCTCTTGGGAGCCACTATGCATATTAAATACTGCTAAATATTGCTCGATCTACCTATTCGCCCACCAATAAAATTGAAAATATTTCAATTATATCCAAATTTGGAGTGCTATAACTTTTAAATACAGTAGCAGATAATAAATACTTAGGAATTTAACATGACTTCATTATATGAATAATGTACAATATTTCAATTTCTCTATCCATAATATGTTTACAGAGAAATCTGGCTTCATGAGCAAAGCTGGAAATCATGACTAGATTAATTTCCATTTACGCAGATTTCCTTCCTTCCTTCCTTCCTTCCTTCCTTCCTTCCTTCCTTCCTTCCTTCTTTCTTTCTTTCGTGTAAGCAACAGGACTATTCAGACAGTAATGTGGGAGAAACATTGGCATCTACTGCTTAAAACTGTAATAATCTGCACCACCCAAAAGAAGTAAATAATAGTATCAGCACTGGCAAATGCTGACCATCTGGACTTGTCTGAAATAATACTTATAACTTTTTCCGGGATGTTCCCATAATCTTTTTGATCCCATTCCTCTATCTCATCTGGTGTCTTTCCCTGGTGCTACTCAATTCCTTGATATGTACTCATGCCCTGACTAGTGTTGTCATGTTATCCAAATTAAAGCTGACCATTCTGGTCCAACTAATTCACTTATTCCAACATTTGATTTGGTATGATTCGCTTCTGATCTGATAATTTTAATTTCACTTCATTTTCCCCCCACAATCTATGTTCTTAGTTATAAAGCAAAACAAACAAACAAAAAACAAACAAATAAACACCTTACTCTTCTAATATTGGCACCATCAGTGAGCAAAATCCTTGTAATTTGGTCAGTTTGCTTGTGGACTTTTTAAACAATTCCCTGGGAAGTAAATGGATGCCTTGCCAGCTGGCATACAAACCAGTCTAAATGTTATAGTCTTGACTGTATGGTTTTATAGACAACAATACAGAAGTAGGTTGCCATTGCCTTCTTCCATTCTTGAATTTTAAGTTTTTTCTCCTGTTATCAGTTGACTTTCTTCAGGCAGAAAATGATCTGCTATCACCTGTGCAATGGATTAATATTAATATTCACATTCCCCTTTCTATCTTATTGGTAAGGGTGATTCTACAAGGAACTTGTTCTCCCATAGCACTGTTTTCAGGCTCATGCTATATATCCTCACCACAACAGGATAATAATCTTCCATTGCCCCCAAATTAATAGTTACCTTTCTTTCTTCTTATCTCCCTTTTTCACCATAATATCACAAGCCTCCGCAGCAGCATCAAGACAAGAAACAAATTCTTCCAAAGTCTTTTAAAAAAAATACAAGCAAATTTATATCACTTCAAGTTCCAGCAATTTCGCTAACAGAAATATTATTTTGTATACATATAAAAAGAGTAAATCAATGAATCGTCAGAAAGGGGAAAAGAGAGACAAAAATACCCTTTATCTATTACTGATCATACGGGTGTATGTACCACCGACAGGACTGTAGTAAGTCTAGGTGAGATATAGAATAAACATTTGAAAGATCGGATATAATGGTTTGATAAATAAAAAATAAATTAAATATATGATTTTGGATAAATGCAATCCCTGAATCTGATCACTGATTGTGAGGATATACTTTTCATAGATGTTCCTCCATTTTCGCTTTTTACCCGTTACACTTTGTAAGAATAGTTCTAGCACAACAAGTCAATTAAGAAAAAAAACTAAGCACAAATGTTTATATCAAGGTATGGGAGTGAAAAGGTGTGGAATACGATGAGATAGATCAGACATGTCAAACTCGCGATGTCACATGACGTCGCGCGACGTATTGGAGCTTTTTCTCCATTGCCAGCAATGGGGTGGGCGCGGTTTCTTTGTGATGCGGCCGGCCCATGGGCCAGCAGTTTGACACCCCTTAGATCAAATGAAAGCTATCCACAATTTATACAGATTTCAAAAGCAGAATAATACATATTTAAGCTAATCTTATACTTTCAACTGATAAAAATGTAATTAATGTTTCCTATTAGGAAATGTTATAATTTTATAACTCTCTTTCTCCAAATAGACATGAAAATTGATTTTTTGCTATTGGTGTCCCTACCGTGACCCCCATTTTGATTTCTGTACTGATAAAACTTTATGTTTCCCAACCTGATCAACACTAACCCTATAGTGGTTGGGGAAGAGTACTTCAGGTTTAATAGATACATATTTCAAAATGTTATTAATAAAGTAAGTAATTTACAATATCCTTCAACAAATTAATTACAAAACAACCTTGTAATTAACTTGCAGCTTACCTTGCCATTTAGAGAAATATGGAGTTTTGATAAAGGACCTCTCATCTCTTCAGATAATGTACTTAAAATTTTTTTCCTCATCTATTTGAGTTTGAAGAAAAATATAACATGTTAAAGATAATGTGAGGTTTCAAGAGTCTTATTTATTTCTGAAAGTGCTCAAATATTTTATTCTATATTCTAAAAACTGGCATATATATACATTTGTGTAATTTATTTGCCCTACTCTTTCTCTTCCTTGTTTTTACAAATAAGAAAATAATTGGATGATAATGTCCTAAGTAATTTTGTCATTTATATACTAATCTGGAAAACAGGCAGTAAATATTGCAAGTTTTACCCTTAGCTACTTATCTGAGGGAAGGAGGATACCTATATCACAGCTACTTCATTTTAAATGATACAATACTTTTTTTTACAATCTCTTTTTTTAAAGTTTATTTCTACATATTTAGCACATACTTGAAGAGTATTTCAAACTGCATTTAGAACAGAATGTAGCATAACAGATGTATTCCAATGTGTCACATATGAGCCTACTAGACAGATTTCATTTTAATTGAACGGTGTTTCTATATACTGTTTAAGATGCTGGGTATTCCTACAAATTACTGCATGGCTTAAGGTCAGGATATCTGAAATATCACCCATTCCTCTATAAACCTGCCTATTTGGTTGTTATCAACTCGCTAAATCATGTCCAGCTCTTTGTGACCCCATGGACAATAGCACCGTGTCTCCTGGAGTTTGCTCAAATTCATGCCCATTGTATTGATGACACTATCTAACCATCTCATCCTCTCCTGTTCCTTTCTCCTTTTGCCTTCAGTCTTTCCCAACATCAGAGTCTTTTTCCAAAGCTTGGCTATAGTTAAAGGATACTCAAATGCCTCATCAACAAGAGAGGTTAGATTGTGAAAATGTGGGCCAGAACTTGGAACAATAGTATCCTATGTTCACCTTTCCTTGTACCACCTGTGTGATATTTTCAGCAGGCTGCTAGAAATCTTATTTGCATTTTAGTTATTGTAAATTAACTTCAAATGTTTTTGCTCTAGTCTTCTCTCATAAAGGGCTCAAATTCTCCCATCCCCATTGTTCTTACTTTAGCTTTTTTTTGAAAATCAATTTAAGATTTAAATTATAGGTGTCAAGGTTTGGTAAATTCTGGAGGCCATAATCAAACACAGTGAAATATGGTACCTGTCAAAATCTGAAAATTATCTGGAAATAGGCAAACGTCTTGCACAGCTTGGGAATCAATAGCCCATCATTCTTTTAAGAAACCAAGACACTACAGAAAATTGCATTGTTGTACCTCAGTTGTAATGGTGGTGTAGTCATCAGCAGCCATCATTACATCAGCAGCAAGGTAGTTGAAAATAAGATTAGTGATATCTGTACAAACTGTCCTCAGCATGTGTTTGGCAATGTTATTTTGTGTCTCATCTGTAAAATAAAATTTCTATGACTAAAATGCTAGTATAAAATCAGCACATTACATAAGAAATCTCCATAATCTAAGTTCAGCACTATATCTATCTCTATATCTCTATATCTATCTATTCAAAATGTTGTGGCTGACAAAGAGTTAGTGGGAGACTAGTACACACACAAACATATGGATTAAAGGGCAGAATAGAAATCTCAAAATAAACACATTTCTTGCCATAGTTATCCCTTTATAGCCAGTAAACCTTCTTTGGGTCACAGTGTGAAACTCTGTGTCCAGCTGCTTTTATTGGTACTAAAATGTGACATCAAAGAGCATGAAAAGCCTACTGGAAAGGTCAAATATTTCAAACTAGGTCATCTTGTTTCCAGCAGACCAAAAAAGGCATACTATGTAAATCACAAATTATAAAATCAATAAAGATCCACACAAAAGTATTGTAGACGTGAAGCAGCAGAGACAAGAGCAGAAAAACAATGAGCCAAAGCTGTAGCAGAAAATGGTCTAAAAAAACTGAAGGAGCTGTATCATCAATCAGCTGGAAATCAAAATAGTCAGCAAACAAAAATTGGTTCATATGAAATAAAGAGGTGAAAAAGCTGGAACAAAAAAAGGAGGTAGTACTTCAGCCATTGCACAGTAATCAGCTAAAATATATATATATTACTGTTTGCAATAGTGGTAAATATCTGCAGCTCGGGCGTAGGATGAGGGTGAAGGTTCATTTTCTGAGCTTGTGGGTTGGTTTCTGAACATTTCATTACCAATGTTGTGAGTCCGTGCCAGCTTGTGATCCCAGCATCTGAGTCCGGGGAATCAGAGGAGGAGGAGGAGGAGGAGCCATCAGAGTCGGAGGAAGACTCTGATGAGTTACAAGACTCACAATCGGATGAAGAGCCTGGCCCCTCCAATCATGTTCAGGATGAGACACAGCTGTGTGGAGATGAGTCAGACTTTGAGGACTCACAGCTGGACGTCATTATAGACACTGGTAAACAAAGACAGTTATCTAGAGCAAATCAGAGGGAGTCAATACGACAACTCCAAGGGAGGAGGAGAAGGCATTGAGAAGCTACGCCTTGGGGTTGCTTTATAAAAAGGGAAGGTGTGGGTGGTGCTGGTTGCTGAAAGCAACCGTTTGTAAATAACTTCAAGGGATCATGGTTTGTTTGTTTTACCGTGAATTTCTTGTTTAACTCCTGCTCTGTTTGCTTTTTTAACCAATTATCTGTTGGAAAAGTATTCTGTTGTTTTTATTTTGGAGAAAACGTATCAGAACTGTTTATGAAATAAAAAGGGTTGGTTTTTCCAGCCTACTGTTCTTGTGACGCAACAAGGACCGACGTTGGCTGGGACAGAACAGGCTAGGTAACATCTTCAGCCGAGTTTAAACTCTTCACCCTCATATAACTGTTTTCTTGTTCCTTCTGATAAAAGATTACAAAAAAACCTGGAAAAATCAGAGTCAAGTGGCATCACATATATAATACCATAATATAATATGATTTCTTTAAGTTCTCCTTAGGAAACCATGGGAACCCAACCACAAGTTTTATGACTTCAAAATTATGTTTGAAGTACAGTATGTTCAACAAATTACTTTTGAAGCAAACTGATTTACCAAGATGTGCAAACCAAGCCTTTACACTCACTGTAACTTCTTCTTAAGTTTTTCTAATCTCTCTGTGGTTTAGCTCAACTGTTATTCTTCCACTTCTCCATAATCAATAATTCGCTAAAACGCTAACTTCTTATTTTGTTATGAAACGCTTCATCTCACCTGTGAAGTGTTTTGCTCCTTTTTCAAATAACCGGATGTTGTTATACAAATTGGACACTTCTTCCTGCAAATCCTTAATAGTCCTTTTTCGGCTAGCTCCAGAATAAGAAGTTGAGGACAAGAATACTGAGCGCAACACTTCCTGATAGTTCTTTGTTAAGGGCCTAAAGAGTAAGGGGGAAGCAGAACACAGGGTGACAATTAGCAGAAGCCATCCATTGGTCCCCAAGTGATAAAACTGTCAAAACAAAACAGCATGGTCTCGAATCAGAGACCTGCTGATGTCAGGCTGACCTTCACATCTGTCAGTACAGAGGAGTGAATAGCTTCCAGTAAAGACAGGAAAGGGAAGGACCCCAGACTAGGTGGCAGAATACCCAGGCACGAAAAAGAATTACCCTGCAGTACTTTGTGTCTAATTGTTAAAAATAATTTTCCCAGTGGGTATAATAAGCAGAAGGAATGAACTTGAGGGATAGGAGGAAGAGTTGCTTCCAAGACAATGATCGATTAAAAAAAACCCAAACAAACTTGAATCTGGAGAAGATCTGTAACCTGGAAAAAAAAATTCAGACAAGTTCTCACAAAGATAAAGAGAGGGGGAAACACATTCAAGATTCTGTTATTATAATCATATAATAAAAGCAATATAGGCCTATTTGATTTTGGTTTTCTAGCATGGTCTATTCTAAAGGGTTGACAATGGGTAGGAAAAGTATGTGTGTGTGTTGGGGGGGAGAAGCACAAAATACATGGCTCCATTTCCTCTGGATTTAGATACTTTTATAGGCCACTTGATGTATCCTGTGCAATTACTAGAATCAAAGGTTATCTGTTTCAGTGATGCTTTTCTAATATCCATTTGAAGGTGCTGGATACTAATAGCAGCATTCACTTTTTTTCCTGTGATTATTTGATCAAATAATTTAAAAGTAAATAAAACAGAGTCAAGAAAGAAGTTTCATTTCTTTAGAGGCATTAAGACCTAACAAAACAGGAGCATTTTCACTCATCAAGCTGGAAATGTTTGAAGGAATGAACACCTGGTTTGTGGAAGATTTCGGGTCATGAACCATAAGGGAATCTAAGAAAACACATATGGCTACAAGCTCTAGATAAAGCTACATGATTATAAGACAATCAGAATACACTTGCAGATCAAGCCAGAGACTATTTTTAATCCACGGTGACTATATTTGTATTTCTATCCTTATGACCAAGATAAGCATTTTCTTAACTCTTATTATATTTNAATAATATAAATTTCTATCTCTCTGGAAAGGACAAACATTACAATGGTCCATACCTGAGTAATATTTACAAACTACCTGCAGCTGTAGTTTCATTTGTTAAAATACTGAAAAATGTTTCTGCCCTTTCTGTGTATTCTTACAAAATGGGATGATGGGTGTCTGCTTAGCCAGTTGTGGGCAATATAGGCACAGGCATCTATTTCTAATTACAACAATGATAAAAAATCCCATTGAGATTTCACAATGCAAACTCTCTCCATTCTTTGCACTGTGAAATTGCAACCAAGTATGTAAGGAGTGGAATGTGTGAGACTAGACTAGAATATTCTTTATTGGCCAAGTGTGATTGGATACACACAAGAAATTTGTCTCTGGTGTATAAGTTCTCAGTGTACATACAAGCAACAAGTGATAATTATAATCATAATAAAAAAATACAATCATCATAGATGATAGATACAGCACTCAGTGATAGTCATGGGATATTAAAGCAATCAACATAAATCATAATAGGATACTAAATAAAAGCAATCGACATAAATCATGAGATGCAACAAGAAGTTATAGTCATAAGAATCTAAAGAAATAGGTAATAGGACAGATGAGAAGTATAGAACAATTAACCAGTGGAACAACCTGCCTCCAGAAGCTGTGAATACTCCAACACTGGAAGTCTTTAAGAAGAGACTGGACAGCCATTTGTCTGAAATGGTATAGGATTTCCTGCCTGAGCAGGGGGTTGGACTAGATGACTTCCAAGGTCCCTTCCAACTTTTTTATTATTATTATTATTATTATTATTATTATTATTATTATTATTATTATTATCATCATCATCATCATCATCATCATCATCATCATCATCATCATCATCATCATCATCATCATCATCATCATCATCACTATTATTAATACAGCCCTACTAGGTGGTTTGATATCCCAGGGCATAGACAGTGTTGTGGAAATTAGTTGTTTAACAGAGTGATGGCGAGTGATGGCATGAGGGGAACAATTGTCCTTGTGTCTGGTTGTTTTGGCGTGCAATGCCCTATAGCGTCATCTTCAGGGAAGAAGTTGCAGTCCAGATTTTGTCACTCACCCTCAGCTGCTCCTGCAGGTGTCTCTGGGTACAAGAGATGCCGTTTAATATTTTCCCAAGATAAATGATTGCAGCTACCTGATTAGGTGATCCGCAAGTTCTGTGATGAGCTCTTCAGGACAGTCCCTTATGTGCTTTCTTAAAACATCCTCAATTTGTTCTTGCGACATAAAAGGGATCTCAAGCTGCTTGCTCCTACCTGTCATAATATGACAAACATTTCTAATTGACTTAAAAGATCCCCGATAGAAGAAGCTATTCAATTTTTACAGTAAAAGCTAGTGCAAAATAAATTTCTCTTAATATCAAAGATTGTTCCATAAGGCAGGAAAACATCAGGTGCTGAGAGCACGGCTCTAAAAATTGTTTCAAATTATAGATGTGCTCATGCCATAAAGCTATGGTTTGTTTCTTATAAAGTTATGAATTGATTCCAAAACATAGATAGGTGCATTACTTAACCAGACTTGGCTGATCTTGAAAAGCTAAGCATGGCCAAACCTAGTTGGTACTTAGTCTACAGATAATTTAGAAACTCTAGTTGTAGATTGCACTAGGAAACTGAGAAATAACCTGGAAAAAATCATAGCAAACCAGTTCTGAACAGCTGCCACAAAAGCTACATAGCAGACAGGTGTGACTCAAAATCTTTAATTATTTAATCCAGGAAAATAGTTTATACAGCCTTAATAAAATGTATTTCCTACTCCAAACTACTTGCTTAAATGATTAAATGATCCATCACTGCTACTTGCTGTAAATAATGTGCTCTGATATTGCGGTTGGGCAAAACATTTGATTATGGTGCTTAACAACATACAAAGCATAAATGATTCACCTCTCCTTGAATTATTAAAGCAGCCACTTCATTCAAATGCTTTGCATAGCACCACCAGATCAATGATCAGATGTAATTCTTTAAGGTAAAAATTAATTAAAATTTAAAGCAGCTAAAGATTTGTATATTGGGATTTCTTGTTCATGTATACATTTCTTTACAATTTGAGATAGATCTTTTCAAGGAGTGTCATTTCCACATTGCCCTTAATTTACTTCAAGCCACTTTCCAAAGAATTATCTACAAAAATCATCATCATATTTAACTCTTTAATAAGGGCATGTTCATATACATGCACATTTTTGTAGGCATGCATTTTATGATAAATTCAAGCATGCACAAATAAAAGGAAACACAAAGTAGACTTAGAAAACTACAAGAGGTAGCATACTTACTTGTGCTACTTGCTTGTGACTCGTCATCACTATCAGCATCTTTTCTTGCCTTCTTTTTGTTTTTTTTAGTTTTGATTTCTCTAGCATTTCCACCACCACCATCTCTCACCCTTCCAGTGCCCTCTGGTGGAAAAACAATATAGTTACCATTGGCCATATGAATGAGACAAGTCATATTCATAGAACACATTCACGGAAAATCAACTATTTTCATAAGCATAATGCAATGGAAGTGATATCCTTGTAAAAACAAACAGGGAAAAAATAGTAGCCCTGAATTTATAAAAGTATGCATGGAATCAGTAAAAATATACTACGACATGATGCACAATAACGAATTAAAGAGCACTAGGAGCACAATAATTCAATATTTATTCCATTTTTTCTCTTCATCCATAAAATACATGTAGATCTGGTTGCAAAATGTAACCCCTATGTAAATTAAACAGTTACTAGGAAAAAAGAGCAACATCTATAGCAAGACCTCCACCATAAATTTGCTTAGGAATGAAAGAAAATACATTTATATCTCCAAGATCGGAATTAAAATAACAGTTTTTCAAAAGAAGGGAAATGATGATTATTACAGATAATTTAAATAGAACAATGTCCTGTAGTATTTTTCATATGAAGTCGCCTCAATTAACCAGCCAAACTATTTTAACTACAAGCTATATTCAAATACTTTAGATGTACGCTCCACTAAATAGTTTTAAGCAGAAAAATTATAGAGCTGCATTGTTATTAAGGGCTTAAATTGTTTATATTAAAATTTTTACAAAGAAATGCCTGAATAAAGTTAATTCTTCAAAAAATGTTATGTGTTTGTTCCTCCATAGTTATTGTTATTGGAAAATAAAACTATCTTTTAGTTATCCTGTGATAAATATCACTTAACACAAGGAACATCACACAATTACATATTTGGCTGATTTTCATGCAATCTACGCTAATATAATTTTTGTATTTGTTCAACGAGACTTCTCCTTCCTCCATCTTAAGTTTCCAATGCCAGTAATCCCTATTCCAGAAGATTCACAAATTTTATGAATGAGGGCTGAGAGAGGAATAAAATGCTTTTAAAGGCAGGCCTCAGAAAAGCCAGAGAGCTTTAACTCTGAGTAAACATATACCATGCTACTATCTCTTCAGCAGCATAATGGAAGGATTATAAGGGGTCCTTGATGCTCTTTGAGTTCATTGTTTTCTTGCAGATGTTTCATTGTCCAAATTATTACCTGACCTACCTAAACTAGGTCATCATCCCAAATTCTATCTAAAGCCCAGCCTCCCTAAGGCAACAGCAGGAAGGACATCACTGTTCCTCCTGATGGTCAGATTCAAACAAGAAATTCAAAAGATAATGAGTCAACTATAACAGGCAAGATAGGTTTCAACCACCACACCAAAGAAAACAAAATACTTGAAAGACTTCTGCCCAGAAAAAATGGACCTTATCCACATCTGAAACAAGACCATCCAATTTCCCACCATGTCCAGAACAGAGTATCTAAAACTCAAAATTTCAATTTGAATCCCAGACCGTCCGAGATGAACTGATCTGTGTGCAAACTATTTTTGCATACCCATGATTATGTCCCACTTCTTTACCTATTGCTTTCTTCCTTCTTTCATCCTTTTTGTCTTTTTTGCTCAAAAATGTGTTTTCCATGACAGCAGAGTGTTTCAAGTCCTCTTCTGTGATTAAATTAACGGGGTTACTTTTCATTTCCTGAAATAAAGACCACATCCAGTTATGTGTGTTCTATTAGGAATTCCTGTGGGTTGTCAAGATTTTCAGTTATCTTCCCATCAGTTTAGTATTAGTCTGAGACCCAAGGAAGTTTGGAACAGTAGGAGATCAATCACCGAAGGTCCCAATTTATCTCATTTAAATTCTAGACCGAGAACTGAATTTAGAATCTGTGATTCAACTGAAGCTAAACCTAGAAAATTATATAATGTGGAAATGGTTTGGACCTCTATTAGATCATAAGTGGGCAATCTGCAGCTCAAATATACCCTCCATGACATAAAAACTGAAAGCTAAGCCATTGTGCATCCCTTTTCCCATCAGGCAGCAATTCTAGTTATAAGCGTGTGTCTTGTTGTAGCCTTGTTGTTAAATTGGCAAATAAAAAACGGTCAAGGCAAATCCTTCAGAAGAGGTGCTTTGCAAATCATCTCTTTTTGAACAGCTTATCATTTGTCGGTTGGCATGTCCATGGTCACCCACTTTGCTTTGTGTTGGTTGGATTAAAAAAACAAACCCTTGCCTATACTGGGTTTCCCCGAAAATAAGACTCGGTCTTTTTTTTTTTGCCTCCAAAAGAGCACCAGGTCTTATTTTTGGGTGTGTGTGTGTGTGCTTTCCATGGTCCCACCTCACAGCGGTGGCATTGACAGCCCCGCCCGGCCCACTTCTCCAGCCGAAGGAAATGCCTCTGCAGCTGAGAATGGAGCTCCAGATTGTCACCCCCGGCCTGCATTTTGCTGTCAGAGGCCTTCCGGAAAGGCCTCTGCAGCTGAGAACCGAGCTATGGATTGAATCTGTAGCTCGGTTCTCGGTTGCAGAGGCCTTTCCAGAAGGCCTCTGACGGTGAAATGCAGGCCAGGGGGTGCCGCAGAAGAAGTCGGGCGGCGAGGTGAGGCAGGTGTCAATTCATGGGAGGCCTGGCTGCAACGGTAAGTGGGTATGGGGGGGGGCAGCTCCACCTCATACCCTCACCCTAAAACTAGGGCTTATTTCTGAGGTAGAGCTTATACAGTATATTTCATGGTTCCCTCTCTGTTATGCCTGGTTTATCTGCAACGCTGTCTTGAGTCAATCAATTGAGAGGCATGGGAAGAGGCCCAGTGGCAAAGCATTGTATCTTTGCATACTAGTAAAGAGTAATCAAGGAAAGGCCAAAGCTTTATATGAATTAGCTAATAAGCTTCCCAGGGTTATCTGGCTACCTCTAGAAAGACGATAGTGAACTAGATAGATAGAACTAACACAGAATGACTATTACATTTTGATGACAGACACAAGCTCAAATCATCTCTGCAAAGGTAACATAGGTATCAGATCCAACATCAGTACTATTATCTTGGACACTACATACTGCATTATGCCAGGTTTGATAGGAAATAAACATTTAATCTAACTATCTTTCACTCTAAATGACTATTTTTCCTGCAGATAAATGTTACACTTTATACCCCAATGCCTCACAATCTTGCCTATGTAGGTCTTCGCTGTAATTTTGCTTAGGCTATCCTCTTAGAAATTATAAATTAGGTACGCAATCTTCTCTAAGGATTGTTTTGAAATGCTACCTTCAGTAAACCAACCTTTTCAGCTTTCTGATGCATAAGATCAGTAAACAAGTCAGCACAGCTGCTGATAAATTTCTCACTGACTACATTAGTGTCACCAAAGACCAAGGCTGAAGGCTGCTTATTGAAGGATCTCATTACTTGCTGAAGCAACATGCCGGCATCTTCTACAGATAATGAACTTGGAAGAAGAGGCTAGGATTATAAAACAAAAACAGTCACATTCAAGCTTACATTTATTGGTTAATGAAACATTTAACATGTTTAAAAAATCAAGGAGAAAGTAAGCACTTCACAATGTATGCAAAGGATATTTAAATGTCAAAATACTATGATAAAAGCTTCATACTTTTGTCACAGTGTTTTGAAATTTCTTTTTGCTTTTTGGTGCCATCCTCCTTATTTGATTGTTGTAACATATATATGCAGTCTTTCGTAAATTGATATAAGATTTTATAAACCTGGAACAGAATGTATCAACGTACGTCTCAGTTTCACAAAAGAAACGAACCTTATTCAAAACTTTACATCTCCAACAAACACAAACTTGTATTAAAGTATAAGTTAATATGTTGTAACTCAAATATTATGTTCCGTAGAATTTGGTTGCAGGAAGTTGATTTCAAGCAACAATTCTATCAGGATGATATATGTCTATTAAGTCTTGCTATGGGGAAGTGAAGAAATTAAAATGCAGCTCCACTGTAATAGCTCTAGATATACAGTACAATAAAATTCAACAGTCATCTATAGCAGTAAAATGATCATGTTTTTACACAACGTCCTGAAATAAGCTGGATGAAGTAGTTCAAGCAGGCATTAAAAACACTGTCAAATATAAGTTACTATTGAGCGTAAGCAAGGTACATTATTAACTTGGGAATCCTAATCTCATTCAGATCTCTGTGTAACAATGGACTTCAATTTTACCCCTGCATCCATTCAAATACATTTAATATCAAGTGCTTTCTAAAGGGCTGATGAAACAGAAATCAGATTTCAGCCTTCAAAGTAATCTGAATTTCAAAATAAAGAACACATTCTTCTTCCCAACTGAATCATGGAGCAATACAAGGTATGTCACTGATATTATATAGAAGGCTATATTAAGAAATAAATCTATTCATTCAAAATTTGTAAGAAAATAGCACTTCAGACAGCATTACATTTTGTTGCTCAGGTTAAACACTGATTTGATAGAAGTTATCCTTTGGAAATTAAACCCGTAATACTTTTCAAATCACCGTAGAATAAATGATTGCTGAATGATTTTCAACAGTCTCACACTATTTCAATCTGTCACAATTAGATATACAATACTATATTATAGAACTACATACAAATATAGGTACAATACATCATATCTCGTATTATGATTGGAAGTACTCTGTAAGATTTAGTTCAAGACTCTTTCTCAGCCCTTTCCAGATACTTGGGATTGAATGTAGGACTTTCTACAGACAACGTATGTCACTGAAAACTAGAGCTTATTTCTCAACAACAAAGCTAATTGAAAATCAGAAAAAGGAAAGAGCATACCAGAATATCCACCCACAGACCAGAGCTGATGGCTTCATCCACAGATGCCTCCACCTGATCCAAAATTTCACGACCAACACAAGATGCTTTCAGAAACAAAATTGGCAAAGACTTGTATCTTTTCTTTACGTAGCTCACAGGATCAGGGATGCCAAGTCGTGACAATGCATCGAATTCTGCAAAATTATACAAGGTCTTTGACAATGACATACAAAATATTTAGCATGGGCGAGGGGATAATATTTACTTCTCAGTGGATTCTGGACCCTTCTTTATAGGTTGACTGTGGGTTTTGTTCTGAGCTTGCATAAAAGCCTGTAATCTTCATTTTATTGTATTTATTTCTGCAATTTATATGCTACTAAATTCCAAAAAGGCTCTGAGCCACTTTTATTAATACAAAAGTTAATAGAAAAATAAATTACCAAACCCTAAAAGCAATTATCAATCAGCTTCCTAGCCATTAACACATCAAGGAAAACAGTACTAAGAGCAAATAATACCTACTGCAAAGAGGGGACCTGCCATACAGGCCACCCCAAACTTTTTCCAGAACATTCCAGTCTTAGAAGCTTTCCTTTGCCTAAAGTCTTAGCTCTATTCCAAAGACAAAGGGCAGCTCTGTCCATAGAGCCTTCTACAACTCAGATTGCCACCAGCTTTTTCCCTCACAATAAACTGGTTACCAGCTCTCATAGGGTAAATGAGGAGGTGAATAAGAAAGCAATATATTATTTTTTTCTGAACCAGAAACTGCTTTTAGAATCTGTATCCATGGGCTTTGGTAGAGCTATAAAAATATTTCTGCTTTACATGAGAAAAAGGAACATATTGCTCCCTTTATGGAAAATGTTAACAATTGGTGATTGTGACTCCTAATTCAGGAATCATAGGCAAGTTTTAGTCCTAAGTATGCGTTTTCTTTCTTTTCCATAATAATGAATGGTCAAAATTCCCTACAAGAAAACATAAAAGAGCAAATGTAAAAACTCCTGTTTAGTGATGCTAACCTTTTAAGAATGCACGTTTTCCCCAGTTATTGCAGTTCTTTTCTTGGTCATACAAATGTACACAAGCATAATGAGAACTGACAAGTGTACAAAGTATTCATGCATATGTGTATAAACAATCTCTAATATATATTTCTCTTAAACGATTATTTTAAAAAGGATTGCTCAAAAGGATTTTGTTACCTAAATAACCATTTTGCTTGAAAAATGAATCCACCCAATTACTCTGAGTTCTGGCGTAAATATCAGGGATAAACACAGCTTTATCTTGCCTTCCACCAACCACTGTGCCTTTTAGACATCCAGAATTAATAAGTTCTTCAAGCAAAGCTGAGGAAAAAAAATAAAGAGCCGCAGTATTAGAAAGATTTACAAAGAAAGAATAAAAGCAAATTTAGCTGCAATATTAAAATATGTACCCTTACATTTCAGGCATAGAGCTGACATAACATAGTAGTTAAGCATATTTAATGGTCTACAACTGGATTTCTTTTGCAAAATTATATAGCTCAAGATAGGATTCTCTTAATTTGCAGCTTGATTGGAAGCATGAAAGTTTGGGTTATAGATTTCTAAAAGTGATTTTTAATGTTTAAAAATGGTTTTTGCTTTACAAATCCCATTTGTCTCTTGTAATGGCTATCAAAAGCAAAAAACTATTAAAAAGTGAAATGGAGAAATGCTTCTAGGCATGTACCTGGCCTTAGATTAAAAGACAATGCATTGCTATATATTCTGCCACCTATTCTTACATCATCAGTGGGGTATTTTCTACAGATCCAACTATCAACAACTAATCTTAGTCCATAATTTCTGTATTATGGACCAATTTGCCACAAAGAGTTGAACTAAGCCCCCTTAGTACATTTTAAGAGAGAATGCGAAACATTTTACTTTTCTCTGGACTTTTTTTGGTTGTTTGTTCAATATTTTATTAATTTTTTTATAATCACAGATCCTTAATACATGGACTTTCGATGCTATTGTTTTTGCTAATAAACTTTACCTTAATGATATTTTACTGTTATTTTTATGGATGATTTTATGGTGTTCTGTAAGGGACTGGATAGCAAATATATTTGCAAATACAGGTAATCCTCAACAGCGCTTCATTTAGTAATGATTCCAAGTTACAATGGCACTGAAGAGAGTGACTTAGCATTTTTCACACGACCATTGCAGCATTCCCAAATGGTCACGTGATCAAAATTTAGACGCTTGGCAACTGATTCATATTTATGACGGTGATCACCTTTTGAGACCTTCCAGACAAGCAAAGTCAACGGGGAAGCCAGATCCACTTAACTACCATTGTACTAACTTAACAACTGCAGTGATTCACTTAACAACTGTGGCAAGAAAGGTTGTAAAATGGGACAAAGCTCACTGAACAACTGTCTTGCTTAGCAACAGAAATTTTGAGTTTAATAGTGGTCTGTGGTCATAACTTGAGGACTATCTGTATGTAAATGACATTTAGGGTTTGCTTAGTTTCAGATTTCATGAGCACAATTCGGTTTAGCCCGATTTCTGCATCAACCAATAAATTCAGCCACGAAAAGTATACATGACAAATCATACACACATTTGTATGCCCATTTTTTGGAACATTTTTTTCCTGATATGTGTNATATATATATATATATATATATATATATATATATATATATATATATATATATATATATTTGTAAACTTATTTCCTTAATAATAACTTCATTTAATGAGTATATTCTGTACTGTACTGTATCACAAAATACTACAAGCTATGGATTCCGACCTATTGTACATATGCCTTTTTTCTTTATAAATTTGCAGACAATTTATTTAAAAAACATAGTCCAATACATTTTGATAAACACTAGAATGCAAATAATTTCTCTCAATCCTTTTATTCCGTGTCTCCCATCTAAATTTTTATAGATCCTAATGGATTTAATATACTACTCTTTCTACGTTAATTTTTATACCATTTCCATATAAATGTCTATGCAGTAAGATTGTGCTGATACCCAAGGGAAAATCTGAATCCAGGGTATTCAAGGCAATTTGAGAAAAAAAAAATATTCATCAGGGACTCTCGGCAGCTCCAGTCCAACGTATCCTGATTCACAAACTGCGAATATCTCCCCGCAATCCCAAAGTAGCTAAAGTAATGATGTCAAAATTGTATTTTTAGAAAAGCAATGTATACCTATACATGGTACTTGCTTTCTTTAAATACTTTAAAGACTATTGGGAATTTACGGAATTTAGATCCATCCTTCAAGCAGAATTACCACTGCAATCATACCACCATTAACTGCTCCAGCTGCACCTTTCTGGATGGACATAAAAATAATAAGCACCACGTCTCTCTGAGAATGCTGTGGAAATATAGTATCTAGACAAACAGGTGCTGTGTTTCCAAAAAGCAAAAGAAACATACTAAGGTACAGTTCAGATACCTATATTATTCCTGCAGTACTCAATATTAAGAATGCAACCTTTTGGGAAACACCAGGGTTCAAATCTTTTGTAAGGGTAGCCCTGGGAAAGGAATTTGCTCCCCCTATTCTTCTTAAAAGGAACAAGTCTGCTTCTTTTCCTTTAGAGATTTGGAGCTAAAAGCCATCATAGTAATAGGACTGAAGCAGGTTTTAGGCAGTGGCTAAGTCTGTCCCGAGTTTCTCTAGAAAAATTCTTGAGAGCTGTCTGAGAAGAGATAGAGAGAGGCCTGAGATTATGACAGTGGTCAAGCTTCAATTCCTTTCTCAATTAAGGAGGAGAATATTGAAACACATACTGAAAGGAATGGTTTTGCTTGATGTTTCAGGTAAATTCTGTTAGCAAGAATGGAGCACCGCTTTTTTCTAAAACACTCTCTGAAATGGAAATAAGTTGCAACAGGTTCATCCCCAAGTTGATATATACTCATCTGATCAAGACTACGAAGTTCTGATATAGTCCTAATAAGGAGTTGAATAGTAATTCCAAATATAACATTCCAAATACATTTATTTAAATAGTATTATGATTTAATGTTATACACTGAAAATATAATCAGAGAAACAGTGTTCCAATTCATGTTATTCATCAGTTAAAGCATGCCAAGCTAGAATTCAGCCATGATAACCAGGTTGGTCTAGTTCAGGGGTAGGCAACCTTGGCTCTTTTATGACTCGTGGACTTCAACTCCCAGAATTCCTGAGCCAGCTGGCTCAGGAATTCTGGGAGTTGAAGTCCACGAGTCATAAAAGAGCCAAGGTTGCCTACCCCTGGTCTAGTTGTTAAGGCACCAGGTAGGAAAGGAAGAGATTGTGACTTCATGTCCCATTTTAGCCATGAAAGTCAACTGGGTGACCTTAGGCCAGTTACTCCCTTTCAGCTCAGTTTTCCTCACAGGGTGGTTGTTGTGAGGAAAATAGGAGGAGCAAGGTGTATTGGATATGTTTGCTGCCTTGTGTTGTTTGTCAAAATAAAGGTGGGATATAAATCAGCAAATTAATAAAAAAATCCAGATATTATAGAATATAGGTAACAACCAAGTCTTTAAAAATAAGCATAGAGAATATCAGCCAGATCTCTCTCACTATTGCAATGCTTAAACTCCAAGAACCACTAAGATTGGAGTGAAGTGAAAGGTTATGATGTGTTTTCTTGTGTTTTTGATCCCCTTGCTTAGAAAGCTTCTGGGCTTCGGGAAGCAGTTATTTTCATCAGACCTCAGCTTGTTGACATAAAGTCCCTAGAAACTTTCATTATAACATTTATTATTTTAATAAAAAAAATAGCTTTCATAGCAACGTGTTTTCTAACAGAGTCATTTTGTGTTTAGACAATAATGTCCTTCTGGGAATAGCACTCCAAGTTCTAAGAACACCAACCTCTTGAGTGGGCTCCAAAGCAAATTATGGTTACATTTTATGGACTTCAATGAATCTATTTTAAGTGCATCTGAATACCGTTCATTGCATTCAAGGAAACAACCATTGTACAGTCCTGATCGCATAGCTATTCTGTTTTCTGTCAAGGACAGGCAACGAAGTGGTTGAATGGCCAGAACAAAATGGGGATAATAGAAGTAAAATGTAAATAAGGCTGAAATAGTTAAACAATGACAAAAAAAGAAAGAAAAGAAAGCCCAAGGTCTCTTCCTAGAGTAAGGGAAAAAACAAAACAAACCCATACTCTTCCCAATCTCTGCACTGTAGAGCAAAGGCAATTATAGGTAGTTGACTTACGACCACAATTGAGTCCAAAATTTCTGTTGTTTAGTGAGACATTTGTTAAGTGAGTTTTGCCCCAATTTATGACCTTTCTTGCCACAGCTAAGTGAATCACTGCAGTTGATAAGTAGTAACCTGGTTGTTAAGTGAATCTGGCTTCCCCATTGACTATGCTTGTCAGAGGGTTGCAAAAGGGGATCACATGACCTTGAGACACAGCAACAGTCATCAGTATGAACCAGTTGCCAAGCATCTGAATTTTGATCACATGATCATAGGGCTGCTACAAAGGTCATGTGAAAAATGGTCATAAGTCACTTTTTTCAGTGCCTTTATAACTTTGAATGGTCACTAAATGAACTGTTGTAACTACTTGTAGACATGATTTACTTCCCACCTTCGGTGACAGCTATAGCCTTCCTCTTCTCTGAAGCCTTTTTAGGTGAATGGATGATTTTAGTTGGTTTTTAAACTCATTCTTTTATTATTATTGTTGACTAGCAGTTGCTTTGTTTTAATTGTAAGCACATAGGATATGAACCGAAATAGTAAGAAACATTAATATGCTGCCTTATACAGTAAAAGGTCAGATTCACTGGTCTTTCTAGCTTATGATTACCTAAATGACAGGTAGTGGGTCTCCAGTCTTTCAGGCACCAATCTTTTCTAGATCTGCCTAGAAATGCCAGAGATTGAACTATAGAATACAAACTACTTTTTGTACACTATCAGCTATCATGATGGTGCTGACATGTATCAATCATACACGCCATTTTTCCATAGCAACCTCTCTGCTATAGTCATTTGGAAATCTGGAATAACTATCAATAGATCAGACCCAATTCTATTGGTTTTTTTCAATCAACAGATAGCTGAGAAAAACAAATCTGACACTATAATAAGAAAAATGAACGTGTGGCTTCAGGCTTCCAAATATTATCAAGCGGAAGAATGATTTCAACAGGATTGCAAATTTAATTGTGGAGAAATTAAATGAAGGCAACTAGAAAGAACAACAAGATTGTTACAGCAATTTATAACCAATTTATTTTTTTAATATGCCACTTAGTCTTCTGATTCTAAGTGGCTTACAACATATGAGATAAAGCATTAATAAAATAACACCCATTTGTAAAACCAATAATAATAAACAAAATAGTAAAAATCTATAAATATATGCATATCAAATTAGCTCAAATTCTCACCTGAAGATAATTGTTTTCATTTTCTTCCAACACTGCTAGTTTAGTAGAGGCACATTTAACTTTGGGGTAAGCTATTACAGAGGAAGGGGGCTACCTCTGAGAAAGTCAATCTGAGGGTCCCACATCTTCTTCTTACTTCTGGTTGGAACATCTCTTTATCAGATTGTGTGAATCAAACGAATTCTATATGATAACAGTCAAGGTAACAAGGGGCCAAGTGTACTGGCAAACTAAATTGGGTCCAGAAGTGAACTGGCAGCCAGTTAAACAGATATTATCCTGCTAAACTGACTAATGCATGTCAATATGTAAGCTATTGCCTTCTGTAGCAGTTGTAGCCTCTTAATCATTTTCAAAGGTAGCCCCAAATAAAGTAATTTGAAGTAGAGTAACAAAGTTTGAGCTACCATTTTCCAAAAAGGGCAAAACTAAGAAATGCGCTGAAGCTAATCAAAGGCTCACTTGACTATAGCTTCCATCTCCTGATTCGCTATGAAAACTTGAGAATGCACATCACCTCCTTTAGAGGAAATGCTATCCAATCAAAAGTTAAGGGATGAACTATTTCATGACACAAGGAAGTTTTTGAACTAACAGAAATGATGTCTCATGGTCTGTTTTGCCCCATCTAGCCTGTCACAGCTTCAAGCCACTGAGTCAGGATCTCTATACATCTCCTGTTCAGCCTGAGATTGATATCTAAAATTTGGTATGATAAATGTATTGATGATACCTGATTCCAAATGAATGAACAGTTTGTCCAGTAGGTTTATGTAGACTTTTAATAAAATGGGTCAGAAGGTCAAGCATTCCACACTGAAGTGACCAATAGGTCTACCCCCAACAGTACCAACTGAACACTGCCCACTGAAAACCACATCTCCAATTCCCAAGCTTTGCAGATGACTCAAAAAGTTAGTTTGGTTGATTACAGAGATGCAGCAAGAAAATAGGTAAACAGCTTGTTATCGCTTTGAAATGCTACTTTTATAAAATGAACAATAAATAAAGCATCTGAGCAAAACTCACAGTAAAGCAGATGTTCCTGAAACCCATGTCGAGTGATTAGGTTAATTATTGGTGTAGGTCTAAGAAAGAAGTGACATAAACATCATGTCAAACACCATGTCACCATGTCCTAAATAACCAGATATGATCTACAGTACAGATGAACTATTTTCTAGTGTTTGCTGTGCTCAACAACCAATACTGTTTTTCTGTTTGTTAGCACTGTATGAAAATGTGTGGACATTTGGGGAGGAGGCATATGCTTACTCCTAAATAACTATTTAGAAAATGCAGCGATCATCAATTAACACCCTTCCCTTTTGTTTTTATTTTTAATGGCCTTGTTTGGCAAATAAAATAATGAATATGGAAAGCATTCTCATCTTAGTTTTAAGGGCCTTTATAAACCAGATTTTATGCCACAGAATTTAACTCCAAATTAAACATTTATTTACCACTTGAATTATTTTATGTAACAGCTCTCAGTACAAGTTTGCTGGTTAAGGATGTTCTTCAATGTAACAATTCTGAGTATTAAGGATCCAGAGTGAGTGGATCTGCAACTCAATTAAATCCATTTTTAGATATTTTTCAACATATTGCCATTTCATACTTTTCTTTTGGGGTTCTTGTGCAAGATCACCATTCCACCTATTGCTACGTACTTAGAATTATAGTAAATTCACTCAAAATGTTGCTACTTATATTATCAATTGTATAAGTCAATGAACCAGTTTTAAATCCCAAATAAACTGTCAGGATACTCATGGGGAGGCGGGGACTTTGGAAGCTACTGGACTCTGGACCATGAATATCTTGATGGAATTTTGTGAATCACCAAGTGGTCTAGGGATCATGTTTCAAAAATCAATGGAATAAGAGCAAATTGGAATAGAGTTAAAAAGTAGATATAGGCAAGAAGCTGTAATACATGAATGTATTCTTTTTCTGCTCTCCTTTTTTCCCCTTAGTTTTGAATGTATTAGAGAAAATATTTTCAGAAGCTAAACCAGGTTTTAAAAAAAATCAAATACATGTTTTATGGTTTTAAAATGAGATATAAAAGAAAACATACAGTATAACCTTTTCATGCAACTGCATTCCACAATAGATACAGTGCTACCTCGGTATTCATGGTTAATTGATTCCAGGAGATACGAGTACCAAAAAAAATGACTAGCAAATAATTTTTTCCCATAAGGAATAATGTAGCGAGTCACAAGGCAGCCAATATCGACAAGTTCTAGCTTGTGTGTTGAACACAACCCCCCCTCCCCCAATGAGGTATATAAGTCTAAGTGCTATTGCTAATTTAAAACCTGAATGGCTGGATGCTAAGCAAAAAACAAACAACCCACATTAAAGCTTTTGGCATTTTACAAATCTAAACTTCATGATTATCTGTGAAGAACAGAAGACTAAATTATTTTACTTGTGCCTTCAGAATATACATTTCACCAAAAATATTTATAAACATATTAAATTACTCATAGCATCTTTGCATTTCCTTTGACTTACCGGGTAATAGCCCGGAAGAGGCCACGAATACGGGCCCGATGTCTTGTGACAAATGTATTAGTGAAAATTACCCCACGGTTATCCTGATCGAATTGGCCATGAATAATTTTTCCCAAGCGAACAGAGAATGCCTAGAATAAAAATACAACAATTAAGAGAAGAATCACATTACATGGTATTATGTAAGAGAAATTCCTGTGCATGAAAATTCTAAGTTACAAAATAAGGAATACATTAACACAATCTCATGAGGTAAACTATTTTTGTTTTATAGAGAATTTCATCAAAACAACCATATAATGGGTTCTTAATTTGTTTTCATAATTTAAAGCTACTTTATTTCCTGGTTATTAGGCAAGGAATTGCCTACAACGCAGTAGTTAGCAATATGGCAGAAAGAACTAAATTAAAGCTATGCATATGAAATCATTTACAATTTAAATCTCAAGAAAAAAATAGTATTATCGCATTAAGGCCAACATTTAGGATATATCTGGCAATGCAAATAGCTACCAAAGTGAAATAGTTTCAGTAAAAAAAGTAATTTTCAGATGAATTACCTGCTTCAAGAAGTCTCCTGGAAGATCGTACGCCTTGCACAAGTCAGATATTTTCACTTGGCCACATTCCTGCAACTTGTCATTTATTTCTTCTGCTATGTGATCTAAATAATTTCTGATATGACATGAAGAATCAGTATTAGTGTTACACTTCAAATGTGCTATTATATATACTTCATATCGATATTTGGTTTAGGAGCGGTACTTGATGATAAAACAGAAAAGATATAGCTGTATAGTGCCTGACTATTAAACTTTCAAGGAACAGTCATTTTATTCAAATAAAAGTTACTGTTAAGTTCACATTTTCAGGTACTTAATGAAGCAACAATTTCATTATTTGTGGAACATTATGCGGTCATACCTCTGGATCTCTGTATCTTTGGCTTGAGGAATGTTAGTTTGTGTCTATCCCTAGTAGAGGCTATTGTTTTTTAATGTTGTTTTTGTTTACTGTTTTCATTGCATTGTCTTTTTTTGTAAGCAGCCAGTGTATAATAGAATATAACTGCATGCAGGTCTATATAACTGCAAGATGGAAAGTGAGATATACAAACAGCCAATTCTTTGTTTTTGTTGTTCTATGAACTTCCATGTAGTGTATAAAATTTGGTATTTCTTTCTGCTAAAATCCCAAGCTCCAAGTATTATAGTGTAACTTAAAAATAAGGGAACTTTTGTATGTAGTAAGATTTTTATTTCTTTCTGTCTCTTTTAGTAGTCTCCAAAGACAGACTATTTGTTACTGCTAGATATTAGACATAAATGCCTCTGTTTTCATTGTGCTTTCTCTTTTTAGCTCTTCCCCTCCTAGTCTTATTTAATGATCTTATTTGAGTGAGATGGGTGGTCTCTAAATTTGATATATAAAATAAATAAATAACATAAATCCAGAGTACTTTCCTTTACTTTGTATTTTTTTTTTACTACCGTCCTAGACTGTGGCACTATGAATTTCAAGATGAAACATTTGTTTCCAATTTAACAAGAAAAATACAATATGCTGCAGTTTACAATAAAGTCTAGGATAGCATTTTAACTGGGTTTGAAACCTGGAAGGTTTATGTAAATGCAGATAAATCTATTCCTGACAATTATGTCTCAATCATAATTAGATTGCATTTAATTATCCTAAAGAACTCACTCATCTATAAGTTGTCCCAATACCAATCGAAGTGTTCGATCTGATTTGACAATGTTGTTAGCTCGGTTCTCAATATGGAGCAGATCAACATTTATTACCTGGCAGAGCAAAGAAGGGAGGAATAAGTTAGTATTTTATTACTATCACTGACCGAATTCAATAAATTAATAGCAGTTGAAACAGAACAAATGCAATAGTTTATAGCAATCAAAATTTATTTATTTATTTATTTATTAAATTTATATACCACCCTATCTCCCTTACGGGACTCAGGGCGGTGAACAGGCGATACTAAAAACCACGATAATAAATAAATAGTTTCTGTTCTAAAATTGAATTAAATAACAGGCCTGTTCTAAAAACACACCCATACAAAAAACCTCACTGAAACATAATCAAACTACGCCAGGCCGGCCGCACGGAATAGATGGGCCTTCAGGGCTCGACGAAAAAGGCGCAGGTCCGCAACTGTACGTAGGTCGGGGGGTAGGTCATTCCAGAGGGCAGGAGCTGCCACAGAGAAGGCTCTCCCCCTGGGGGTCGCCAGCCGGCATTGTCTGGCCGACGGCACTCTAAGGAGGCCCTCTCTGTGGGAGCGGACTGGTCGAAGGGAGGTGTTTG
>NW_015387508.1:82120-97094 GCF_001527695.2 Protobothrops mucrosquamatus | reverse complement strand
TAGCCAGTGCAGCTCGCGCAGGAGAGGTGTTACATGGGAGCATCTAGAGGCCCCCAAAATCCCCCCAAAATCTGGTTTTACAAACAGTATAGCAAAATAAATCTAATTTACTACTTCCTGTTAAAACAATCTGACAATTTCCTACATAATTATTTAGCAGCTATTTCAATACCAAAAATTTTAACTAAAATATGGACCTACATTAAAACAAGTTAAAACACAAAATAACATCAATAAAAATGTTATAAAATAATTCCATTTACTTGAGGTTTGAGAAGAAAAAACGTTAATGGAAATGAAATATAATTCTGCATGCATCGGTGAACATTCATTTTTATTTATACTGTACGCTTAACATTCAACAATGGATGCATAATAAATGGAAAGCTTACACAGCTTTAGGAGAAATTAAAGAAATTAAAAAATATGATAGAATATTTCATTATGAATAAAGTATTTAACTACAAAATTACAAGGATATAAACACAATAAAAAACAGGTGATATATACAGTAATTATAAAACTCTACAGACATCAAATAGTTTATACCTCCTTTAAAAATTATATGACAGAACTAGTAAAAACACCTATAAGCATCAAACTGACTTAATAAAGGAAAAATAAACAATGTTTATAATGAATTCCAATTACCTGTTGCAAATCCACAATGTTCACCCGACCTGTAGTAAGATAAAAAATGAATGTTGTGAAATATTAATACTTGTTCATTATGATTTCCATTTTGACTTCAAATCTCCAAAGTAACTTGGGACAACTTTAAGCATGAATGTTGCGTATGACTGCTGCCTATAATATTTTCTCCAGCGTGGTTGCTGCCATCTGTATGCTACTTTCATCTGAATATATTCTCACGCACTAAGGGAAACATATCATTTATGATGCAGAAGAGGACTTCTACAACTTTAAATGCAAAGATTGTATCAGCACCACTAAGAATAGTAAAGAAGGAGAAAATGCAAGCTGAGTACAAATAAGCCTTACACTGATGTGGCAAGCTGTTTCAATGAAGGGGTTCATTCAATGATTTTTTAAAAAAAAATCTGGGCATAAAAATGCCTTCTTTCCCACCTAAAGTAAAAATGAAATGAGCTCAACAATGCAAACATTAATTTGAGTAAAGCAAGAATAAGGTTCCTAGGGATGAAGTTTTGAAGCAGTTTTTTATATTCTGCAATATAAACTGCAATCATTTTACTATAGAGCAGTGGTGGCGAACCTATGGCACGGGTGCCAGAGGCGGCACTCAGAGCCTTCTCTGTGGGCACACCCCAGTCCTAGGCTTTCAGCTGGGTTTTATAAAACCTTTTTGCTTTAGGCCTCTGCAAAAAAAAATAAAAAATTCAATCAGTCAATTTCAAGACCTTGCAAAGTTGGAATTGATTGATTGAACTTTTTAGTCCCACCCAGTCTGCCATTACCACTGCAGCCACACCCACCCAATTAGCCACACCCACCCAATTGGCAAAACCCACCCAATGGGCCACACCCACCCGGCACTCGACGATGCATAAGTGGGTTTTGGGTTGCACTTTGGGCACTCAGTCTCTAAAAGGTTCGCCATCACTGCTATAGAGACATAATATAATCCTTACAATGAATTTCAAGAGCTAAACTCTTATCATCTCTGTTTCCTGAGGGTATGAAGGTGCTGCTACAAGTGTCACAATGAACACATTCACAAGAATGAAAGCTGCCTTGGAAAGTATTTTAATATTACAGGAGTACTGCCTTTTATTATGCAAGTTATGTTTCAGGAGGATGAAGGAAGTCATGCAATATTTGTCAAGAAATCATCATTGGAGGAAGAAAATATTTAGAGCAATGTAGAACTGAATCACACTGAGGTATCACAGAGGCACTTCTTATAAAAATGCAAAGAGATGAGAGATCTACTTTTTGTTTCTTATTCACTTCATGGATAACATATCAGTGAACTAATGCAGTGATTACAAAAAATCTGTGTCCAGTGAATTGTTTTAATGGTTCTATGTAACACAGATATGTAATATTCCATCAGAAGAATTCTGCACTTGGAATCCATATAAGAATACTTTTCTTGCCATTCCTTCTAAGAAATGATCATTGAGTATATTAGCCAGGCAATATACAGCTTAACAAAAGGGATAACTTACCTGATGGGAAATGTCACTGAATTCAGTGAAATTTCTGAATAGAGATGTTTAGTGTTCAACACAAATTGAAACAAAATTATCATTAGCATTTTGGCTAATGGTTTTAGAAATGAAATGTCTAAAATGTTTCTCTTGCTAAATTCAAGTACTTTCTCAACAGTCTAATGGCAGGAAAAATGCATTTCTAGTGGAAATATGGCTTTGTAGAATTTCAGTATCTACTATTAAGCACCTTACCATGATTTCAGTTTTAAAATTATAATTACGCAATGTTTAAACAAGAAAGATATACATTTCAGTAACACCTTTTAAAAAATAAGTGATATTTAACAACAAATTCTGTCAAATTTTGAAGATTATATTAATACGCACTTACCACCACGAATATGAAGTTCATCACGTATTTCTTTGGTAATCTGTGCAGGAGTAATATACTCTTTTCCATCAAGAGTATGTACTACATCCAGCTGTTTTTCAGCAATTAACTTAGAAACAATCTCTATGCAATTACGTTCCGACAGTCTGCATATTGAAAGAACAGACAAGAGAATTTGCATGTAATCCTAAGCGTCTGACTTCAAATGTGATATTTTGTCACTATAGTTAGTCCTCATTTAGCAACTGCTTCAGAAAGCAACTATTCAGTTATGATGATTAAAAAGTAACTTTGCATCCAATTCCTACATTTACAATGCTTGCAGTCTCTCTCTCTCTCTCTCCTTTCCCCCTTTTATATAGTATTCACTATTAGAGAAGGTTAATTTGTATTGTCCTGTACCTGAGTTCCCTTTTTCCCTCCTTGCGGAAAAAGCTCTCTCTTCCTCAGTTGCCTTTCTCCACAGCATAATGTATCTCTATTGCAAGTTAATAAGCTCAGCAGTATGATCTTAATTAGTTGATTAAATCTCTCTAGGACAGCTGCTGCTTGAAACTGACCAGACCTAAATGTTTTCTGCCTCTTAAGCACCTGGTGGCAGGAAATGTGAGCAGGCTAAGCAAGCAGCAAACATTAGTACATTCCTTTCAGTGTATATAGTCCATTGTCTGCCTGCTTACTCTCTTGTAATCCCTTCCTCTCCAATGAATTTAAATGCAAACATTAATTCTCTTCTTGCTAATTATTTCCATGCTTGGTTGAGCATTCCAAATGGTGGAGGAGTGAGGAAAAAAGGACTATAACATTTGCCCTTTTATCCAGCTTCCTTGTAAGTTGGGTTCTGGAAACTTTCCCCACATTTGGGCTTAGCTGGCTGTTTGGGGTTGTATCCTTCTGATGCTGTAAAGCAAAGGACAGCTGAAGTAAAATCATAAGCATGGTCACTGTCACATAATTTCCACTTAGCAAGTGCTACCTTTAATGATCAACTCTCCAGAAGCAGTTATGATTGCTAAATAAGGACTTCCTGTAAGATATTGTACAGATATATCAACATTCTACTTATATTTTAGATATGTTAGGATAATTTTTGTCTATATGTATAGAACGTAAATAATATCCCCTTGTATCTCTGTAATTTTAAACATTTTCAGTAATATATTTTTTGTAAACATAGGTAGTCTTTGACTTACAAACACAACTGAGCCCAGAATTTAAGTGAGAAACTTGTTAAGTGAGTTTTGTCCCATGTTATGACTTTCCTTATCACAGTTGTTAAATGAATCACTGCAGTTGTTAAATTAGTAACACGGTTGTTAAGTGAATCTGGCTTCCCCACTGACTTTGTCAGAAGATCGCAAAAGATGGCCACATCACCCTGGGACATTGTAACCATCATAAATATGAACCAGTTGTCAAGCATCTGCATGTAAATCACATGACCATGGATTCTGCAATGGTCATAAGTGTGAAAAGTGATCATAAGTCACTTTTTTCAGTGCTGTTATAACTTTAAACGGTCACTAAATGAACTGTTGTAAATCGAGGACTACCTGTAATGTCCCTCTCCCATGATTTAGGTTAAATTATGGTTATGATTATGTCAATATTGGTGTTATGTGACAAAAACATACATACCCAACATTGAGATATGTGCTACCACAGTCAAAAATTAAAAGTTTAAAGCTGCCTATAATTCAGGTCTGGACCTTCGTGTCTATTTTCTATAAACCGCACCAAACTCCCAGTATCCAAAATATTTCATGAACATCTAAATAGAATAAGTAGTTTGTTCAACACTTTATATTTTGTACCAATTTCAGACAATGACTTAAAACTTATCAGAAATTGAGTACCCAGTGCTTCTGAAAATTCTATAGAAACTACAATTATATGAAATACATTTTAAATATGAATCATGGAGACTACTATTTCCTAGTTAAACACATTTAAAATCAATAGCGTCAGATTGATATATTCATCCAAGGAAGGATTTTATGAAAGCTGATTTTCCCAATGCTTCTTAACTTCATTTCCCCAAAATTTTTTCAAGAATCCTGCTGAATTAAGTAGCTTCATCACCACATTTTTTGATAATGCCACTTTCTTGCTCAATTTCTTGTCATAGAAGCTATGCAATTGTTGAAAGGAATAGCATGGAAGTCAGTTTTGTTCACCCATTCCATAAGCAGATATGGACCTAGTTCATAATATACTTCATGATAATTGTTAGTAATAAACTGAAATAACTTTTCTCAATATGGATATTCTTCAAACATAGAGACTTCAGTTTTCAGAATTCTCCAACCAATATGTGCATCACAAAATATTTTGGGAGCTGATCCTTACATCCAGAGTTTAAAGTAAAGAAAACCGTTAATGTGACAATTCACAAAAATGTGGCCTGCTATGTATACATACATTGGAACTGTCATGGAATCTTCAACTTCATAATTAAATTCTGTATGTTAGAGACCTCTAGGATAGATCTAAGTGGTTTGGATTAAATTCCCCATAGATACTTCAGAATGTGGGGGCTCAATGTAATACAATCATGCAACTCTTTATGACAACCGCAACTTTTCCAAAGTTTGTGTGGCTTTCTTTCCCATCCTTTAAGGAGTTACATCTGTATCCTCATGTGCTCCAATGTTTTTATCTGAAATTGAATCCAAAGCATTGCTCTGTTCTAATAGTCATCAAAATTCTAACGTAAATATATTAAGTGTGTGGAAAAAACTGAAAGTCTTTCATTTTACAACGAACTGAACTCCCTTTTTTAAAAAAATTCTTTAATGCAGGGATGTCAAACTGAATTTCATTGAGGGCCGCATCAGCATTGCGGTTGCCCTCAGGGGGCCGGGTGGGCGTGGCCAGGGTAGGTGCGCCCTACTGGGTGGGCGTGGCCAGCTCTACATCGTTCGCGTCAAGGGTGCCTGTGGGGATGTGGGCAGGAGTGGGATAGATCTGAGGGTCTCTGGCACAAGGAGGTGGGACCAGGGCAAGTGCCAAGGCATGGTCCACTGGAGGAGCCTCACTGTTCCTCTCAGGCCATGCCGGGGGGGGGGGCTTATGGCGCTAAGACCGAATGTGTTTCAGCATAGATGGCCACCACAAAATTGTACATTGGCTCCCGGCTGGCCTGGGCCAGGGCCAAGGCAGAGGGGGCCGTTCCCTCACTGTTTCCAGGATGGCTTCGCGGGCCACATGAAACCACTTCGCGGGCCACATCCGGCCCCCGGGCTTTGTGTTTGACATGTCTGCTTTAATGGAAGAATTACAAATTGATTTTTATTTAGAAGCTTCAGATTTCTAGCTGTTCTAACATCCACATGCCAGGAAAAAAAAATATTTACAATGCTTTCTATGCTGGTGGAAACCACCCTTAACAGTTTTTGTGACAGTAGGTTTAGAAGATAGAAGACACATTATCGTGGTCTTTAAAAATTCTCTATAAAGCTTTGCTATGACATTGTTGGAAGTCTGCAAAAGTATAACTGGTACGCAAGTGTTGAATATTTGAAATTGTCACCAGGAAATCTCTTTCCCCTACAAACATGTTTCAGGCACTGTTAATTTTTATGTACTTTTCATGAAAAGCAGTAAGAACAGCAAGGAAACCCAGCCATGCTGAATAGATAAATACCAATATATGTGGGCAGAATTTTTGTTTTTGTAGATCTGGGCTTATCCCTTTGATAGTAGGCTTACAGGAAAATCTAGCAAATCCCCTGATTGTTTGTTTAGTTTTTGGCATGAAGAAAATCGTCATGTTTGTTTAGTTCAGGGGTAGTCAACCTTGGCTCTTTTATGACTCGTGGACTTCAACTCCCAGAATTCCTGAGCCAGCTGTGCTGGCTCAGGAATTCTGGGAGTTGAAGTCCACGAGTCATAAAAGAGCCAAGGTTGACTACCCCTGGTTTAGTTCCTGGCATGGGAAAATCATCACTTGACAGCAGCAGCCAGGTTACGGAATGCAGGTGGATGCTTTTGAAAGGAAGCAAAAAAAAAAAGAAAGAGCAGCTCTAATTGAGAGATTACGGTAGACTTGCTCCCCTTTTATTAAAAGCGGGAAGGACGCGTCGCTTCTTCCAAAAGCATTACGGTCATAAGGGCATAAAGTTTAAGGGGCAAAAAAAAAAAATAAATGAGGGCCGTCACAGAGCATTGGAAAAGCGTCGTTCGGAGGAGACTAGAGCGGGCGGGCGGGGGGGGGCTGCTTCCTCGGTCCGCCCGCCAAGTGTTTCCCCCTCCCCTCACCTCTGCGTCGCCTGGGCGAACTGAGCGGATTGAAACTGCTGAGACAACTTGAGGATTTCTTCCCACGTAGCGGCCATCGCAGCCCCCGGGTCTGGTCGGGGAGGGTGGAGAGGCGGCGGAGCCAGGGGGAAAGGGGCGTGTCCTAAAGAAGGCTTCGAAAGTCACACGTCAGCTCAAACGGAACCTTCCCAGCGACCGGCCGCGAGCAGGATCAATATTCCTCACGTCTTCGCGTAAGGCGCGTCGATCGGCGACGGCGCCCCCTGCAGGAGAGCTCTGTCTGCTAGGGCGGAAAGCGGGAAAGAGCTGAGATGCTGGTGACCGCTTCTCTGGAGTTTCTCCTTATCCTGAATCGGAAACCTGGAAAAAAAACATGAGCCCGTGGTCGTGGCAGCGTGGACAAACAGCCTTTACTCTTTTGAATCTTGACCTTTCCGAAAATACGCTGTCCCTCTGGAAGAAAGCTTTGAAAAGTAAATGAAAGCGGTCTTCGTAAGCTGCAACCCTATTTGGGAACCAAATCTTTTTAAAACCAAACACGCATTTTCACGATGCTCGAGAAACAACTTGCGATCCGGACAAATAATTGCACCATCTTTCTGAGTGGTCTTAAGACAATTAAAGGCAAAAGTGGTAGCTCTTTTGCAAAACGTTCCTTCGCAAGCATGACGTTTTTTCTCCCCCAAATCTCAAAAAATCTTAAGGCAGTGTTTCTCAACCTTGACAATTTTAAGGCATGTGGACTTCAACTCCCAGAATTGGAATTCTGGGAGTTGAAGTCCACATGCCTTAAAATTGTCGAGGTTGAGAAACACTGTCTTAAGGTCTTGTTACAATTGATCTTGACGGGTGGAGAAGTCCACGAGAGCTATCTTGTATTTCTTCCATAGCAGAAAGCTAAAAAAAATAAAATAAAATCCCCCTTCCCCTCCACATTGTGGTCGCATTTGCAAAATATCAACACAACTGAGAAGGACGGTGATTAAACGGTGAAATGATAACTCACAAACACGTTGCCTCCGCAAATGAAACTCTTCTAACGAGAAGGAGAAGAGCCCCGAAGCCGAAAAGCAGTTGACCTAAGGGAGCTTGGGGATTTCTGATGTATTGCAGCTAAGTTGGCAATAAATAAATGCTGCTCCGCAACTAAGACAGCAGGGCTCAAGAGGGATAATGGAAATGAGCCAGAAGCAGGACAAATGGTATGTTTGTAGATGCCCTAAAGCTAAAGAACTAGTCTCCAAATCAAGGTTTACGTCTTCTGGACAGGCCATGTAGTTTTGCTTGACAGAAATGCAGAACTGATATGTCACGGTCTTTTTCTGGAGAATTACCACTCCAACATGTAGCCCTGGATTTTCTAGGTATTTCCCCCATCTAATAGCTGTTCAGGCTTGATCATACTTAGCTTCTGATTCAGGGTCAGGTCAGCAAAAAGTGCTGCTTGCTACCTCCACCAAATGCAAGAAACTTTCATTTTTCAGTGAACACATAAAGGATTGTGTTATGTTAAATGAAGTACAATGCCTGTCAGATGACTGCACAATTTTTTTATACAAAGTTAAACATTGCGGCAAAACTTTGTAGCTGATCATATTTCATATTTTCCTGTGCTAGTCCAGTGATTGTCTAGTGTAACTCTCTGGATGAGGATGCTAGCTAGAGTGATCAATAACGGCTGGATAGCGTCAGAGGAGTGAATGTCTCTGTTCATGCAATAAAATGTTGGGGAGATTTGGGATACTGGAGGGGAGAATTAATATGTTGGATAAATTTTCAATTTATAAATTGCATTTATATCAACAGCTTCAGGGGAAAAAACCCTTTCAAATTGGTTGTTAAAAATATTGGACTGGCTATTATAAACTATTTAAAGACATCTGCAGGCAGGTAAAAATCATATCCAATCATCATATTTCTACAATCAAAGTTCAACTTATCACCCCACTCCCCTGATAAAATTATTGAAATTATAGTATGAGAATGACAAATTTGTCACATTTGTAGTTGCAACATTTTCACTATCTATATAAATAAAAATGTAAATGTTCGTTTGTTCAAAATCTTAAATCTCCGAAAGTTCTTCACCGATTGCTTTGAAATTTTGACACAACGTTGCATTCGAATACGCGCGTGTTTTTATATATCTACTATTATATAGATGTCCCACCTGTGACAGGTAAAAACATGCTTTTTTTGAAAAACAGCGCCATCTGTTGCTCAGGGCCAATCTTTAGAATTGTGCGGTTTAGATCTAGACACGGATTGCTTCTCACATGGACAATTATATGTTGCATGTTCTAGAGTCGGCAAACCAGACAATCTCTATATCTGCACAGACAATGGAACAACAAAAAACATTGTATACCCACAAGCATTGTGAAATTAAACATATTACAAACGTGCGCTTTCTCTTTTCTTTCTTTTCCATTTAACCAGACTGAGCCACAGCAACGCGTGGCCAGGTACAGCTAGTAGCTACATAAAATTTGGCTACTGTGTTGGTGATAAGATAGTTACAGCCTGAAAGAAGAATATTAGTATAATATAATTCTTTTATCCTTCCTGGGAGATGTTGTGGTAGGGAGGAGTGGGACAAAGGAATCAGTAAATTTTTACGTTCAGATGTTCTATCAATAATAATTGTGAATAAAAATATAATTTTAAACTATCTTCACTGTGTATAGAGATGAGACAATGGCAATGTCCCTGAGGATATATCCCTGAAAAATGATTCATGGTTGGGAGGATGAACTCTCTCATTGGATAATATCAGTTTCATTGGGCAGTGAGGCAAACAGTTCATTCATTTTAGTAATTAATTCCTTAGATATCACTTAAAATTATTTTGTAATTCAGCACTTCATATAGTTCATGCAGTCATCCCTCTGAATCAGGGGTCTTCAAACTTGGTACTTTTATGACTTGTGGACTTCAACTCCCAGAATTCCTCAGCCAGCATGCCTGGCTGAGGAATTCTGGGAGTTGAAGTCCACAAGTCATAAAAGGACCAAATTTGAAGACCTCTGCTTCTGAATGCCCCTTACTCTCTAAGCTTTGTGTAAAATTAAAAAGGCATTATGGGAAACTAAATCTAGTTTAGAATACCAAAGATATCTTACATAAGATGCTTTCAAGCCTGGACAGAGTTACCAGATATCTGGACAGATGGAAAAGAGGACAAATGGGGCAAAAAGAGAACATATTATTTAACCTTCCTGGCACTCACAACAAAAATTACATTGAAAAACTGAAAAAAAAAACCCCTTAGATCTACATTTACATGAAACAACTTTTTCTAACGTCAGAAAGACTAGTTTTTCAATCACAATATTTTCCAGAATATATGCTGGCAATAGAATAGACAATGACATACTTTTCAAATTTTACCATAAAAACATATGAGTCAGGTGATCAACAGATTATAGTGATTGAAGATTTGAAGTGGCTGGATTGAAGCTGGATTGTTGGAATCAGGAAATAAATTGACTAATGTAAATCTAAGTTATCAAATCGACAGATGGGAAAGATAAGCAGATAACTTACAAGGTCACAAGATATAAAAGTTTGAATGACCACTGTTGTCAAGTCCCCTTTGTGGGTGTCCTGCCATTCTGATGGGGGGGGAGGAGGCTCGGGGGAGGGGAGCACTCTGTGCATGCTTTCACTTTGCTGTAACTTCATGGGAATTAGGGAGGGGGATCATCTCTGGAGATTAGATGGACTCTGTCTTAGCTGGTTCCAGCCTGACTTCAAGGGTGCTGCGCCCTGAGGATGACCCGTTATCAGGCTTGTACCTCAGCACTCTCAAAACAACATTGCAGTGTATTGGCTGGCGGTGGACTGGTCAGGGGAATTGGGTTTTGGAATGGGAAGAATTGCTGGGCGCTTTGCACAGGACCGTTAGATTCCACCTGTCTCTACTGCAACCACTTTCAGTAAGTTTTTTTTAATTAACTTCATGGAGTCAAGAGTCCTGCTTCCCTGAGAGGATCAGCTGGGGCAGGTGCTTACAACTGTTGTGTAAAAAAGTCCCTCTCCCCCCAAAAAGTCCCAAGATATTCAAAAAGCTGGACAGTGTTTGATTTAATCAAGTTTAAACCAGATTTGAACTGCTATATTAGAATCTAATATAGAAAATGGTGTCATTCGGTTAGGAGCTAATCTATGATTTATTCATTTAGTTTAGTTGTATGCTTCAGTGGCTTTTGCATTGGGTGACAGTCTTAATAAATTTACTGCCACTTCTTTTAGCATATTCTATCTAATTCCCACCTAGGGTCAAACTTGATCTGTCCTTGGCAAAAAGCTCATTCAGCCAAACTGAGGCTCAGAGGGGAGTTAAAACAAATCCAAGTATTCAAGTTCACATACACTCCATACACACTTTATAAATTGTATATTACTCATTGAATGCAAAGAATGCATGCAGTTTGCTGGCAACATTACAAGAAAACAATGTCAGACCAACGTTGCCAAGGTATTCTATTTTAAAAAAAATACTAAAAGCAATGATGTGAAATGAAATTATTACCAAGGCAGATTAAAGGTAGTCCTCGACTTACAACCGTTCATTTAGTGACCGTTCAAAGTTACAACGGCAGTGGAAAAAGTGACTTATGACCCTTTTTCACACTTACGACCATTGCAGCATCCCCATGGTCATGTGAACAAAATTCAGCCTCTTGGCAACTGACTCATATGTATGCAGTGTCCTGGGGTCATGTGATCACCTTTTGTGACTTTCTGACCAGCAAAGTCAATGGGGAAGTCAGACTCACTTAACAACGGTGTGATTAACTTAACAGTTGCAGTGATTCACTTAACAACTGTAGCTAGAAATGTGAAATAGGATAAAACTTACTTAACAAATGTCTCACTTAGTGACATAAATTTGGGGCTCAGTTGTGGTCGTAAGTCGAGGACTACCTGTATTAGGAATACAACAACAGCCTGGAATTTCTTTTAGGTGATGTTCCTCTGGGCAGATTGAAAAGAAAAACAGCAGTAAGCAGAGATTGCCTTTGTGCATAGGACTAGTGAAGTATTCACTACAGGTAATCCTCAATTTAACAATAGTTCATTTAGTGACCGTACAAAGTTACAATGGCACTGAAAAAAGTGACTTGGGCCGTTTTTCACAGTTACAGCACCCCCATGCTTCAGCATCCCCATGATCAAGTGATCATGACCCAGCATGAATATGGATGTATTAAGAGGCTTAATTCCTTAGAATTAAGGCTCTCAATTCATCCATATCCTTATAAAATATTTTGAAAATCAAAAGACATATTTCTATAGATTAAAAACAATAATTATGAATGAAAGAGTATGAAGAGCCATACTCTTATTATTTACAATTGTATATAGCTACAATTAGAAAATAAAAATAGAGCTCATTATACACACTGCAGGGTTCCATATGGTTGCAGCAGGATGGATACAAATTAGTGGATGAATTTTTCATATGCGTAAATAGTTTTTTTCATGGTCTAATTAGCCACAAACTAGTTATCTGCACAGGCAACAAGATCTGGGATACCACTTTCTGGCATAACAAGAAGGGCCAGATTGACAGTAGAATTGTGCCCCAAAGCTCAATCCAGCCAAACTGTCCAGAAGGATGCTATGGCTGATGGTATCAAAAGCTCTAAGAGCTTCAGGAGAACTAGCAAGGCTAAACTTCCCTTATTTACAAAAGATTATCCACAAAGGTGACCAAAGCAGTCTTAGGATCATATCCTGGACTAAACTACAAATAAAAAGGTCCAAAAATCACTTTAATCCATTTAGCATTTATAAAGGTGCTGCTACTCTTTCCAGAAACTGATCTGATCTAGTAATATCCATGTGCGTGGCTGCATGAGTTCTCATATAGATAGTCGTCGACCTTAATGGAATGACTGTAATGAACCTGTCTATAACGATCGCAGTTGTGACAGTCATTAAGCAAGTTGCTCACGGGATTGCTTTGCTTCATGATGCCCATTACTGATCTCCCTAATTCAATAGTTAAGTAGCTCACGTGGTGCCTTGGGTAAGGGAATCCCTCAGAGATCCTCTGTAGGCCTCGGACCTATTTCCCCACCCCACTGGAATCCAGAGATTGTATTGAGAAGGAGACCATGCAATGCCATACCTTGGCATTCCTAGGCCTTGTGATACCATTCCAGAAGCAGGTGCCATTTTGTGGGGTGGCCACATTTCTAATTGGTCTCTGCTTCTAAGATGGAGCCATATGGCCTTCACTATGTAGCAGCTGCTTCCAGAAGGAGATCTATATTAAGAGGAAGTGACTGATCGGTGACAAGGGGTGAGGAGGAAGGGGTAGGTCTTAACTATGAATGGTCACTGACTTGTCCTAAATTGAGGGCTACCTGCATAGCAGCATTTTAAGACTTGGATTTTAGATAATCCTTTTCTGAATACGGGGGAAGAGAGTCCATAAATACTGAATCATTTGAAAAGAGATCAGCTCAGTTTATTTTGATCACTGTCAACAGTATTAACATAATCCTTTAATCCCATCCCTCAAAATAAATCATTCACTACTATCGGGGTCCTTTGGCACGCATTCATGTGTATATCCTAGATTAGATTACTGATCACAAAGAAACATGTGGCATCTAAGCATTGCTTCAAGGGTATTCTTTTTAATCAAGACAGATCTTATTTAGTGCAGCTCTTGTTTTTAGTGGAAAATATGATAGACTGCATCTTATATGTAAATATACCAAGTTTCTTTCTTTTAGCCTCTTGCCATCTAAATCTTTGGCAGCTGTAATTAAGCAAAGAACATGTTTGTTATTTAAATTGGCTATAACACTTTAAAAGAAAATGTTTGGGCAAAAATATTTTCACCTTCAAACAAATACTTATGCCATTTTTTGTGGCATGATTGATCATACCGCCAACTCAGATTTCAATATTTTTGTAGGCTCGAACTTTTACTCTATTCAGAGCTATGAATTTATGAGCATTCCCAGATCATAAATACACTTTTTCAAGGGAATGAATTCCCCACCAGACCCAGCCAGAGGGACTAGGAAACTATGAAATATTTTTTGAGTAACAACTCCAACTGTATTTCAGTTCATCTAAGCCCTTTGGTTTCCAAAAGTTGCTCTACTCCAATTCTGAGACACCTTAACCTATGGCACAGGTGCCAGAAGCAGCACTCGGAGCCCTCTCTCTGGGCACACGTGCCATTGCCCCAGCCTTGCCTCCCCCCGCAACGCCCTCCTCTCCAGCAGCCCCCCTGAAGGAGAGTCGCCCTCAAGCGTGGCCCACATGGAAATGACAGCCAGGCAGCATAGACAAGACTCTGCCCTCACACCCCATCGTGCACAGTTGATGCTGCAGGGCGTGGGCAGAGGGCATGACCGCCATAGTGCTGCTGGGTTGCCTGAGCGATCTGCGGCGGGCCCTGGAGGCGGTGAGTGGTCCTGTGGGCAGGTGGGGTGGGGGATGGGGGGCAGAGTGGGGGTGGGGCAGGAGGGTGGAATGGGGCGGGGCCAGGTTTTGGGCACTCGGTCTCTAAAAGGTTCGCCATCACTGCCTTAACCCACAATGATGGATCATTTCCTTCCTGTCCTGTTTTAATCAGAGGACTTCTTGCTTGTTACTGAATGAAACAGAATACCAGTGCTGCAATGCTGGGAACCTATTGCGGTGATGCAGTTGGCTGGGATTTGAATACTAGAGAAGCATCATATGGGATCTGCCTCAGGAAGTGCCCTTATGTCCACACAGTCGTATTGTTTTCTTTTAGCTCACCAGTTTGTTAATATCCTGTTATTGGTTACGTTACTGAGATAGATTATTGAGAATGCTGACTTGCATGGATGACACTCAATAACTACAAAATGAAGCTGGATTCTTTTCCTGCTCGAGGTGAATTTCATAATTCTCTTTAAAAGAAAAGTTCTGTTCCAGCCTTTGAATAAGTTTGAACTAGGGTGAAAGGCTATTGTTGTGCTTATTAAGGTAATTGCTGATTGATAAATTGCTGTAGGTTTTTCTGGATGAAGAATGGTAAAGAAATAAAAATATTTGCAGTGTGCAAAACAACTATAAACTGGGAGGATGGGGGAAATGTTGCCTGTGGTTTTCTTTATCATAGTTTATCCTTTTGCCTTTACTTTCATCCCACCCGAAAGCAATATTCTTGAACTCAGATGATGAA
>NW_015387508.1:69854-81933 GCF_001527695.2 Protobothrops mucrosquamatus | reverse complement strand
ATTTTTTAATTTTTATATTTCAATCCTAAATCAAGACAATATTGTTTTTTTGGTTTTAGCTTAGTTGTTATCTGAATGCGGCTGTTGTACATTGTAAACCATGATCAGTAATTGGCATATGTTGTGAATGAAATCAAGTGTGGTTAATTCAACCACTAACAGGACTTAGTGTGACTTCAGTATGTGGCATGAATTTGAGGAGGCACTCCTGAATTTTGGATTGATATTTTCTATGATGCACTGGAGAGATAGTTGCTATATAGGAGGTAGGTATGAAGTAACTTACTGAGTATCAGCATTTTAAAAAGCTGAGCTAGTTTGGTCTAGTGCAGGGATGTCAAACTGTCGGCCCGCGGGCCGGATGTGTCATGCCCAAACCGTGCCCACCCCAGCTCCGGCAATGGGAAAAAAGTCACAATACGTCGCGACGTGTCACGTGACATGGCGAGTTTGACACCCCTGGTCTAGTGGTTAAGGCACCAAGCTAGAAAGTGGGAGTCCATCAGTTTTAGTCCCATCTTAGGCGTGAAAGCTATCTGAGTGACCGTAGGCCAGTCACTCTTTCTCAGCCCAACCCATCTGACAGAGTTGTCATTGTGGGAAAATAGAAGGAGAAAGGTGTGTTGGACATATTTGCCGCCTTATTTGTAAAAATAAAGGTGGGATATTAATAAATAAAAACACAAGCCCAGCTTAATAGCCTGGGACAGCAGAAAAGACCTAAATATTGATATATGAATAGTTTCCAATAAAATGAGGCCTTTGGAAACAGTGCAAACACTGCTATTTAAGAATGACAGGCATGGGAAAATAATGTCACAATGATGCTGCAGTAGATAATTTAGCTTAGTGACTAAACTTTTAATGCAGTGTATGCTTGATAGATAAACTGTTTGGTATGCATTACTTCCCTGTCTTTATTTTTCTTTACTTTTCTTGTAGAAAAGGGATAGAAAGCATAATATATTTTCCACTGAACTGAAAAATTGTAAACTTTTAGGTCATTATTTTTTTTTAATCAAACGTCTTGTACGTTTCCAGATGAACTTTGTGTTTGTTTTGTTATAGTTTCTTGTAAACTTTATCAGAATGGTTTAGAAACAGGAAAAAAAAACGCTGCCAGTATATGAAGAGTTAACTTGAAAATGTATATTTCTAATTTTCTATCTGGAACACATACTATGTGCTAAGTGATCTGAGATATCAAGGGATTTATGTTCGTTTCAGTTAACTATTAATTCAAACTTGTTTTTCACATTTTAATATTCCTCTAAAAGTAAGAGTTATTTTCTAACCTACAGTTTTGTGTAATAGGGGGACAGGAAAGGAGGCAGAACTGATAGTTTTGAGAATAAATGTGAGGTTTGCAGACACATGGGACAAACAGTATGTGTGGGAGTAATTTTTCCTTGTTTTTTTGTTTTGTACTTTGCTTCCTTGGATCATTTTATTTTGTTTTTATTAATGCCACATTTATTTAAAGCCAATTACAGTCTTCCCTGCCCATCGTAATATTCTAAGAATGTACAGACCGGAACCATATTTATTGAACCCCAACTTCAATCACTTCATGCTCCCCTGTGGCTCCTGAAAGCATTTGCAGAATTGCAGATAATTCAAGTGACTTTCCTCCATTTTGTACAATTGTAATGCTACGTGTATTTACATTTGTTTCCTATTTTAAGAAACCTGATTAGATGAAGCTGTGCTGCTTTGAACTCTGGAAAAAAAAAACCTGATCGTGGAAAGGTTGCCCTGAAGACATCACAAATAAACAAAAAAGAAGAGGATATTATTCAGTAAGAAGAAATGGCCCATGTGAAATTGTTAATAGCCAGGTGCTGCTTATAATGGGAAGAGTAAGGTGGCTATTTAGGTGACAACTGAAGCAGTTTAGGAAATGACATTTTAATTAAATCATATTTTTTTTACAGCTGTCTTGGCCTGGCCATGGAAACTGTTTTCAACCTAGTAGATATAATCATTTTACAATTGGTAAACACAGAGGTCTTTTGCATGGCTGGGTGGCTTTTGTTTTTTTTGTTTTTTTGTGCCATTGGAATGTCCCATTTGCTGAAAATTTATTGACTTCCTGATGATGCCAATAGAGTGTGGCGGAATGTGCATCTGGAGAATTGGGGGGAGGGAGGGAGAATCTCAGCAAGAGCACCACAGTTTCCTTGTACATGCCAGAAAGAAGTCCAAAATAAGGGACTGTGCAATCCTGAACTGGATGGGGGGAGACAGGAAGAGGTTCAGAGTAGCCACACCTTATAATCTGTCAGAATATATCTATTCAGTTAGAACAGGGGTGTCAAACTGCTGGCCCGTGGGCCGGTTTCATCATACAGAAGCCACGCCCACCCCATTGCCGGCAAAGCAAAAAGAGTCGTGATACGTCGCGACATGTCACATGATGTGGTGAGTTTGACACCTGTGAGTTAGAAGGTTTTGGCTTTAGTCTGGCAAGATTTTGTCTCTATTAGATGTAAGCAAATAAATAATTAGTTGGATTTCACAGTATTATCTCTGGGCTTGAGCCTGATAGCACTGCATGGTGCTATATTTGTATGTATAATTCTTCCCTGATATGACATCATGCATTTTTTCCCCCTTCAAAAACCAGTCATGCCCAACATTATTCAAATATTTAAACATTTCCTGGTTCTCTGGAGAAAAGTGTTTTTTTTAGTACTCTATCTCTCAGATGTTTATTCGTGTAGACACATTCAATGATACTGCTTGTCTTCTTTCAGAGCAAAGCAGCTAAAGCTTATGTTTTGATTATAATAAACAAGTATAAGGATTATGGATAGAAGAAGTAAACTGCTGGTATGTTCTTTTCTTGACTTCTTACAGAAAGCTTTTTTTAAAAAAAGAAAAGTCTGCTCCAGGACCCATCAATTATCAGGTGCAAACAGGCAAGGGCAATCTGATTAAATGTCAGAGACAATTGATGGTTGGTCATCTGAACCTTCTCTGCCAACTGAAGTGGACAGAACATAGTGCCACCGTCCAAAAAGTAAAGGTACATGCAGAATAAAGATAAAAGCAGTAAAGGTACATGTCAGTACTGTATTTTATATTGAAAAAACAAAGCTGGATAATGATAACTTTCTGGAAAGGCTTATAAGCTGTGACCTTTTTGCTTAAGGTTTATTTTTAAATTGCTAGCTTCCAAAATACAGTGTCAAAGAAGAAAACAAAAAAGAAGGAAATGTGGATAGACCAGGGGTAGGCAACCTTGGCTCTTTTATGACTCGTGGACTTCAACTCCCAGAATTCCTGAGCCAGCCATACTGGCTCAGGAATTCTGGGAGTTGAAGTCCATGAGTCATTAAAGAGCCAAGATTGCTTACCCCTGGGATAGACAGATGCTACTATTTTGGGGGATGTGTGGAGTTTTGGGAACTATGGAGAGGCCATCATGGCATGGGTCCAGGGTATCTAAGGAGCTGTCTCACCCCAGTGGGATTGGTCTGTCCCATTTGCTCTAATGGAAAAGGTCTACCAAAGAATTTCAGCTGCTCTTTGAAATATTCTTACCCTAGAGCTGATGTCAGCCCCCACACTTCTTAAAATCTGGCCTGCCAGCTGGGCTGGAGCCACAATTGGGTTGTGTAATGCTGATGGTGACTTACGGGGTAGAGAGAGGCTCTATCCCCATGTGGCCTGTCCTTTGGTTTTTAGTCTTTATTTAATCTTTCTAAATTTTTTTTTTTTTTGCATTAACTTTTAAAAACATTTTTATTCCTTTGTAACCACCCAGAGTTGCTGCAAATGTGAGATGGGTGACATATACATTTAATAAATAAATGCATACATGCATACATGCATACATACATACATATTTTTGCCTTGATGTAGACTTCTGAAAATAAAATTAAAGAGTATCACTATATTATGGTTGTTGCTTGTTCCTAATTGAAATCTGTAATTCCAATGCAGCCATAACAAGAAATACTTAATCAAAATATTATGTCCAATCACACATCCTGTTGTGCAAAATTGGGATCCAGGTTCCCTAAACAAATTCAATGTGGCCTGCGAGTTCAGGTTCTGAACTGAATCTTTGTAATTAAAGCTGCCATCTCCTTCAGGTTGGCTGAGAAATTGGGCTGCCACTATTAGCAATTTCTAAAAAATGGCAGGGTAGCTCATTTTCCAAGCTGCTTTTTGGATATCAAAGTTGGTTAACTCATATTTCTTCCTGATTCTTTTATCTTTGTGGCATTTTCCTGAGGAAGAAAAACTTAAGCATGTTTGTTCAAACTTTCACTGAGAGCCAGCCAAACATTTTCTGTCACTTTTGAAGGACATTCAAAACGCCAAAATGTGGCTGTCCTTGGAGCAAACGACCTGTAACTCTGAAAAATCTATCAATTTAATAAGGCAGCATATACCTTTGCGGAGGTCTGTCGCCAAGCAAAGGGAAAATAACATAATTGCTACCACTGAATGCCATTCCAAACCAGGACCTTTTATCTTTCTGCAAAAATACGGTTTACATTTTTAATAACTATTATGTGGATTTTATTTTTTGCTTTCCTGATTTCATTTCTTTCCTTATATTTGACAGAGAACTCTAGATGGCAGCATAGATGAGTTGATATTGAATGATGGGGGAAAAAAACACTTTTGCTCTAAGCAAGTGCATTCAAACATGCTGATAGAATTTCCCCCCTTTATCTCTGTCTTTTTGTCTGTCCATGATTATAATAATGCTAAATAGATGAAACAGGCATTTCAAAAGGTCACAGGATAATTCTGTTAGCCATAGACTCAGGACAGGCTCAGAACACACAATAAAATAGGAGAAAACATTTTTTTTGAACCACTACTGCTTTAAAAACTACCTATGTGCATTTTATTATTATATAATGGCAAAGTATTTGCCATGAAAGCCAATCCTTTAAGGCAAGGGTGTCAAACTGCCAGCCCACGGGCCGGTTTCATCATACCGAAGTCACACCCACCCCATTGCCGGAAATGCAAAAAGAGTCGCAATACGTTGCCACATGTCACGTTTGACATCCGTGCTTTATGGTGTATATCATTTCATTAATCTGAGGACCAAACGTCAAGGACAAAGCATAATGACTGAATAACTATTAATTCTTTAAAAATGGAAATAATACTTTAGGTGCTCTACTGTTAGTTGTCTCCTGCCTTTCATGTCCCATGCTCCTAAGGAATTTTGTTTTAATAAGTTTGATTTAGTAACTTCCCAAACATAGATAGTTACCAAACAATCTCACCTTCTTAGTGAATTCTATTGTGTTTTGTTTAGGAAAATTATTTACTCTTTAAAAGTAACATCTCTATGACAACAAGCATACATGTAAGGAGTAATAAAGGACCTCTGATCCAAACATTTATCAAATACAAACCAAAACTGAATGTAAGTTCATAAAAATAAATATATTGAAGGGGCTGACAATGGTTTAAAAATATGCGGTAACAGTCTAAAACAGGGCTTTTCAACCTTTTCACCCATTGTACCACTTTTAGGATATGGCAATATCCGAGTACCATCAGTCGCCTAGCAAGGTGTCAAAAACTTGATGACCCTCCCCAAAAAAGTGATAAAGTACAGATTGTCCTTGACTTACAACAGTTCGCTTAGTGACTGTTTGAAGTTACAATGGCACTGAAAAAAGTGCCCCCCAAGGCACAGCTGATCAAGACACCTGCCTGCCCACCTGACGGCGCTTTTCCTCCTGTCCGAGGTTTTCATTGTTGTGAACATTTCTGTTGAGGATTGGCAGTGGGGGGGTGGGGGGTGTTTGGTTTTTATTCCCCCCGTCTGCTGGGTGGTTGCAGCAGGTTTTGGTCACTTCACATGACCCTGGGACACTGTGACTGTCATAAATATGAATCAGTTGCCAAGCATCTGAATGTAAATCACAAGACCCTGGAGATGCTGCAACATTCCAACTGATTGGCGCTTCTTCTGGGCTCAGCAGAAGCACCAGGATCAGTACTGCTTTCCATCTGGAGCCTGATGCTGATCCTGGCGCTTCCACTGAGCCCTGACAGTCCTGAAGAAGCGCTGATCCTGGCACTTCCGTTGAGCCCTGCAGCTCCAGCCATCTCTCGCTCAGGCTTGTGCGGTGCTGCCACCGGTTCAGCTCATTCCCCTCCCCCGCTACTTTACTAGGATGGTTACGTACCACCTGCCAGGTACCAATGTACCACAGGTGGTACCCGTACCACTGGTTGAAAAGCCTGGTCTAAAAAAATAACGATTGGAAAGGCACCGGACTGTATCTGATAAAATTTGTGTATGTTTTCTTAGGTTTCATTTAAGTATTATAAAGAGTAATTAAATGTGTATGCCTTCAGGATTTTTTGTTTTTCAGAAAAGAAAGAAATTGTGGAGGAAAAAGTAAACTTAAATAATCTAGTACTGTGTGGGTCTTCTTCATGATGTTGATCAATCCTGTTTCTGCATGCTGCGGCATCTGTTCTGTATGTGCTTGAGCGTGCCCTGCCTGAGAAATCTTTTCATTTCCAGGTAATTGATTGCATTCACAGTGTGGATATAATAGTTAAATTATTAGCTAGAAATATTCTTTTTTGCCATATCATGTTTTTTAACAGAAGAGAATCTACCACGCTTCTAATATCCAAAAAGTTATGTTACAATACAGTATAGATTGATAAAAACATTCGTTCTGAAGGGATGGCTAGATTCAGTTATGACTGCTTAGTGAGACAATACAGGAAATATATAGAGTCATTATATGAGATAGGTGGCCATATCAGTCTTGTAAATACATAAATAAAATGGCAGGGCTGCTCAGATAAATTTACCATTTCATATCACAGATGGTAACTTACTGCTAAGTAAAGCAGGAATAGGAATTTTTGCTCATAGACAGAAATCTTCTGTAAGTGTGCTTACCGATTCACCAGCAGAAATGACAGTGTTGACAAAATATCCAGATGGTTACATTTTTGTTATGACTGAGTCCAAGATCTGTATGACATACTTGATTTCATTCTCATCTTCCCCCTCTCTCCCCTACAGCAGATGTTGTAAATGAGCCATGATAGTCAACGGTAGCCAAAAATCGGAAGTCTGATACTACCTTTCCCAGCTAGCAGATTTTACAGTCTGCAGTGTTCAAGCTACAATTTTCATCGAAAACCCCTTTCCTTATGAAACAATCTCAACAGAGCAGAACAAAATGCCATTCAAGGTCTCAAGAATAACAGGTTCCCATTTGTATTTATTTTTTTATTGTTTGTTTTAATTAATAACAAAAAAATAGAAAAAGGAGCAGAACACAAAGATAATAGAAGATACATACATTGTGAAAAAGAAGAAGAAAAGAACACAAAAAGTGCAAAAATATAACAAAGAAATGATAGGTGAATTATAACAATATACAGTTTTAATTCAATATATACTTGTCCAATGCAAATGTTATTCAAGTACACACGTACCGTATTTTCCAGCATATAAGACGACTTTCTAAACCCTGAAAATCTTCTCAAAAGTCGGGGGTCGTCTTATACGCCGGAAAATACGGGTATTCTATTTTATTCCTTTACACATGTGGTTTGGCATATTACTCATCAAGTTTTCTCTCCCCCCCCTCTCTCGCTCAAACTCTATATTTTAACTGGAAAAGTTGGGGGTCGTCTTATACGCCCAGTCGTCTTATACGCCGGAAAATACGGTATATTTCTTATATGACTTTTTTTATACCTACTGTATACTTACTGAGTCCTATATTTCATTGTACTTATCCATACAACATCTATGTCTATAGGCAAACTGCTTATAAATGGCAAGTGCAATGATGTCTTCAATTAATTGAATAAATGGAATCATAATTTATTTTTCCCATGCTAAAATACTAGTCTTTTAGATGTTGATCCTAAATTCGCATGAAGTGTGAAGCCTAGGTTTTCTAGGATTTGAGTCAGGAATACTGTGGAAAGTAGTGAAAGGTTCATCTTGTCCAGGAGAAGGAAACAGTCCTTTGAGGCCACTCTTGTCTTCTCACTGTCCTATTTTTTTTGTCTATTAAAGTCAATGGCCCACTAAACACAAGTGTGTAATGAAACATAAAATGCTGTATCTGGCTTTAAGAAATAGGCTGGGTCAAGCAATAGACACCACAGGGATGCCAGGAATGTTACTTTATTGTTGTGTAGAATAGTAACAGAATCTTGAAAGACTGTCCTTTTTTCCCCCTCTGATCCATCTTATACTAAATAAAATCAAGGTAGGGTGTTTTGAGTTTCTTTCTCACAAGCTTCAATCTCTAGCCTTGAATAATCTCTTCTGTGAGTCACTTAATGGTTTCTTCAAACTTTCCCCAAGGTCATATCTAAATTCCTTCACCTCATGATATCATGTTTTAAGGGATAATGCTGCTAATATGTAAGAAATTATTGAACTATCTGGTCACTGGCTGATCTCTAATTTGGATTGGACCTTCTGTGTGCCTGTCATCAAATTGCTCCCTTAAGAATGGTCCAATAAACTGTTAGTTATATTAATGAAGGAAATGCCTCTGTGAAAATTCACAACATTTGAATGTAATAATTCTCAGCCATTTCAGCAATTGGTATTCTGTAGGAAGTTGTTCTGAATATTGAAGCTCCATATATCTTTAATTCACTGCTTACTTTTATTTTAACATGACCGAATTTTAAAAGTTAATTAAACTAGCTTCTGTCCCCCAAGTTCTGCTGTGGTGCTCAGTGGGGTGGGATTGGATTGTTCCTGGGAGAGGTAAGTGAAGAATGCTGGGAGTATATGCCAGAACTATATGCATCTTGCCATCAGTGTCACCCAGGGCGTGAAAGTCACCAAAGCTATCCAGCTAGAGAAAGTAGGCACCTATGTTGGGTAGCAGCAATATAGGAAGATGCTGGAGATAATCTTTAGTGATAACAGCAAAAGCATTAGTTCATGCTGCATAGGACAGTGGTTCTCAACCTTTTTAATGCCGCAACTCCCAACCGGTCGTAAGTCGAGGACTAAACCGATCGTAAGTCGAGGACTACCCAACCGGTCGTAAGTCGAGGACTTTCCCTGCCTGGGAGCGCTGCGCATGCGTGGTTCCGCCCCCTGTGCCGGCCGAGGCGTAGCTGGCAAGCGGCAGAGATGGAGCAGGCCGACCACCAGCTGGCCCAGCCCAAGGGAGGTAAGGCACCCGCCGGAAAAGGGGGAAAAATGGCGGACAGCCTTGCTTGGCGACCCCGTGAAATGGTCGATCGACCCCAAATGGGGTCGCGACCCATAGGTTGAGAACCGCTGGTATAGGAGAAGGCAATGGTGGACCAATCCTGTATTTTATCAAGAAAACTACATGATCGTCATAGGGAAAATCTATTTTTGTGATTGTGTTGACACAGATTTGACAACATATTATTAATCAAACTAATATGTGCAGACCTAGATAGCCCCTCCATTTGTGCCCCATTAATTTTATTTCAAAATAAAAAAATATAGAACAATTCTAATCCAGTTTTTTATCTGAAAAATATCTTGAAAGAACAAAATCAAGGTAAGTTGAAAGAGATTAAATGGAATATCCAAAAAGATGGCATATACTAGTTGTATCCATTTATAATCTCCAGGCAGCCATTTTTCAAATATCTATATATTCTCAAAATTCCAGACATGCCCTCTAGGTCCAAAGGTTGGAGACTTCTATTTTACAAGCCTGAATATATTTTCTTAAGGCCTTTACTTACTTTCAAAATGCAAAGAGAACAATTTCCTATAAAGTTCATATTCGCAACAGCAGGAACTATAACATTAAAAAGAGTGTTAAATAAGGATGAATTACATCTGCAACAACCAAGCCATCTACAGATCATTTATTAGAGAAGAATAGCCACAACATGTAAAATGTAGTCTTTAAAGAAATATTAAAGTAAGGATGTGCAAAAGTACCACCATTCAGTCATGGAATGTTTTGCAAGTGTTTCTTTTCTAGAAAACAATAAACTGGAATGATTATATCAATATGTTGTAGGAAAAACAGGGTATTCTGTAACTGTGGAATTTTGCACAGAAGTGCAATAAAAGTGTCAGATTCTTTCATTAATATTTGAGAGAGAAAAAAAGAGAAACACAGATATCTCGTGATATCTGTTGATTTGATTTACCAATTAAAACGTATTATTTTTTTAAAAAAAGTCTTATCCAAAAAGATGGTTAATATAGAAAGCATTGAATTCAATCTTTGGTTGTTGTTGTAAAATCATTCCTTGGTTCTTTCCAAATTCTATTTTCATCTTCGTGTTGACCTCAGTGGCCTGTGTTCAATATAATTCTTGAGATTTCAGCTATATGACTTGTTCTTGTCACAAAGTCCACTGGTTTAATATAACATTTGTTTTGCTTCTGTTGCAACTGAAAGACAGCTCTGATCAGCCTTAAATCTTTCTTACAGGAGATCAGAGAAGGATCGGATAACATCCCAAGAAACAAGGTGGACACAGAGCTACCTGCCTTATTTCAGATCCAGATTACCTCTTGAAAAATTTTCCTTTGTGGAACTGTGTGTCAGTGTGCCTGACAGTGCTAAATCTAGGATGTTGGAGGAGACAAACTGGGTTATAATTGAATTGATCATGTTTCAGAATATGGAACAATGGATTAATAACTGTATTTGCAAGACCGCCTCCTACCAAATACCTCCCTTCGACCAGTCCGCTCCCACAGAGAGGGCCTCCTTAGGGTGCCGTCGGCCAGTCAATGCCGGCTGGCGACCCCCAGGGGGAGAGCCTTCTCTGTGGCAGCTCCTGCCCTCTGGAATGACCTACCCCCCGACCTACGTACAACTGTGGACCTGCGCCTCTTTCGCTGAGCCTTGAAAACTCATCTATTCCATGCGGCCGGCCTGGTGTAGTTTTGATTGTGTTTTGGTAGGGGTTTTATATGGGGTATTTTAGAGCAGGCCTTTTATTTAATATTTATTGTGATTTTTATTATCGCCTGTTCACTGCCCTGAGTCCCGTAAGGGAGATAGGGCGGTATATAAATTTAAATAATAAATAAATAAATAAATTAGTTATAGTACACATGAGATGTTAATGCAACACAGGGCCTGCATCAAAATACCATGCACTTTATATTGGCCTCACTTTCCTCAGCCTTCTTGCTGGGACAGTCTTCAGAAATGGCCAGTTCTTAGAGCTTTCCATTGACATTTGAATATTTGTCTTCTCTTATTGGCTGGGTTAGTCTCTATTTAGGTGGAGATGCAAGGCCTTCTCCTGCCTTAGCCTCTTGGCAGTAGTACTCATTCTAAGATGGCAAGTACTCCATTTTCGCCTAAACTTACTGTGGATCTGATTCAATGCTTTCAACATTATACTGCCCTCCCCCATCCAAAAATGTGCACCTAAAGTAATTTGAAAAAAACAAGTTGCATATATTCATGTAATTTTAAAATACATCTGTGGATAGTTGAATACCACCCATCTTTAAAAAAGGAAAATATCTCAGAGACATCTTGTTTAAAAAGATTTCAGACAATAATTTCCCATTCTGACCCCTCTCATCCCAGAGCCCTGGATTGGATTATTGCTGGATTGTTCTTTTCTGAGATGCTCTGGGATCTGAATCCCCAGGGGAGACCTATAAGCACCAATGGAGGAGGACCAAGAATGAGTCTACTAAATAAGAGTATAAGGGTGATAAAATGTCTATTATTGTGTCCCCTGATAGCTGTCTAGTAGGATGAGCTGTTGGATACAGACAGGACATTGGATCATCGGCAGTGCTGCTGTGAGGAATATTCTGGTTGTTTGGCAGAAAAGGTCACTCACTTTTGCCCCACGTTGGATTCCAACTGGACAGTTTTAGCAGCGATGCCAGAGATACAGTCTAGTGATGTGATTTGTGATGATTTTTGAGGAACTGAACAGGATTCTCTGTGCTCTTGATTCAGAGCTTTTCTAGTGCATTAAGATGGCCAGGACCATCTTGTAGTTGTTCTATGTGGTGGTGTGGGCCTCATTGAGGGGTTGGTAATGCTGGCAGTCTGGAGGTGATTGTGGTGTTCCCCCTCCTGAAGAGGTCATCCCTGGACCTTACTATTTT
>NW_015387508.1:67950-68979 GCF_001527695.2 Protobothrops mucrosquamatus | reverse complement strand
ACATGACAACTCAGCTACCGCAAAACACACTGTCTTTGAAGTCCACTAGGAAGCTACAACTGATCCAGAATGCAATGGTGCAGCAAGAGGTGATGGGGTTGCCTCAGCATGTCTATGGGTCACTTATGCTTCATAAGCTACACTAGTTCTGGGCTCATTCAAAGTGCTGATTATTGCCTGTAAAGCTCTATACCGTATACGGCCTGATTATTTGAGAGATTGCCTAGCTCCCACAATTTTTGCATGACCAGTATGATCCAGCAGAGTGGGCATGCTCCAGGTCCCTTCAATTAAACAGTGCTATCTTCTAGGAAACAGGAAGTAGGCTTTCTCTGTCAGGCTCCCACCCTGATGGTGATCCAGAAGGTCTTGAAAACTGGGCTATTCTCCCAGCCCTTGGGGTAAAGTGGATATGACACCCCTGTTTGTATTGTTTTGTGTTCTGACATTTTGCCCGGATTGCCATCTTTTAATTCTTTTGTAGTTATTTTTGTAATTCGCCTACTTTATTGCATTGTATGGTGTTTTTGTGAGGCACCCAAAGTCAATTTCAGTTGGGTGGCATCAACACTGAATAAATAATCAAGGAAAACTCTCTAATACAAAATGCCAGTCACAGTTTTTGTTTCCTTAAATAATTGCTTGTTTGCACCCTTTTTTTCTATACAAAATCAGATGCAGCACTGTTATTTTTCAGGAGGCCAGACAAGCTTATTTTGCACAGCTGGTCCAGACTATTAGCTGATCATACACCTACATCAATTCCATCCTATTCATTTAAAAAGTAATCAGATCAGCGAAAGCTGCAAAAATGCCCTTATTTATATTTATTATTTATTTATTTATTATTTGGATTTATATCCCGCCCTTCTCCTCATAGGACTCAGGGCGGCTGACAATCAATTAAAATACATAAATAACAATACAGATTTAAAATTAATTAAAATAGATATTTAAATATTGTCCGATTTAAAATATAAATTAAAACCCCTCTAAAAATTACCCTAGGCCAGTCCTGCAAGCTGGAAT
>NW_015387508.1:43624-67825 GCF_001527695.2 Protobothrops mucrosquamatus | reverse complement strand
CAAGAAATTCTGTAGCAGTTTATCAACAGAAATATCTTGATACAAGTTGGTAGCAGGTTGTTGTGAAACTGTTCTATTTAATAGACCATTACCTTCAGTGATGAGATTAAAACACACTCAGCATGCAATTTCATTAACTTTCAGAACCATCTTTTTCCAAAATTAAATTCTATTAGGAAACTCTACTTCTCAGTGAACAATAATTGCTTATCAAAACAGCTTAACGTTTTATGCTGTGGTCACTGGAGTAACGCATATTGAAAAACGTTGGTATCAAGTGAACAAAATGCCAGAGTGATATAGAATATTAATAAAAACACCAAAGTCTGTAAAAACACAAAATGAGATTAAAAAAAACATATTAGCTTACTTCAATGAATAATGAGTCAATATTTTTCAGATTTCCTTTGGGATAGCATGACAGTAGCTATAGATTAAAAAAAAATCTATTTTATCCTAAAGCTTCAGTGCCTATCTTAAGGCTGAAGGTAGAATTTAGTTAGCTATGGCATGTTTTTTTCCTGTTCAAGATTGGACATATTAAAATAAGAGACTTTGTATAATGTTTTTCATATGATGTAGCCATCAGTATATGAAATTGTTCAACAAAATAGATATATGTTTGAGAAATATGTTTAAGAAATATATTTCGTTCAATGTATCTGAAAGTTCCTTGTAGGACAAAGAACAAAAAGCCAAAATTTAGTTGGCAGATAAAGGACTGCATAATTTTTATGTATAAGAATCTTGTACTGTCTTTTGTTTTAATTAATAAGATCTAGCACAGCATCAACCAGAAAGTATTGGTCAAAATAGTGATGCTACTGCATTCATTACTCATAAAATGACAGTTGCAAGTAGCTTCACTTCCACCTCCTGTAATGATTGATTAATGCTTTCTGTGCTCAAAGGATTTGTGAAAATATGGAATGTCATGTTATGTCTCCCAGAGAATCTTATCAAAGAGCAAAACCCAACTGTTGGATGAACTGCAAATTGTGCTGGTCTTAATATTGGATCAGGTTTGGCCCATTGGAAGATGGGGAATACTGAGATTTGAATCAGGCAGAACTTTAGCTGACTCTGCTAAGCCCAAGAGAACGAAGATGTTTGAAGGTTACGTCTCACAAATTAAGTCTCACTGGGAGAAAGGGTTTACTCTGAAATAAAGGAGATTCATATGTCAGGAACGGAGAACTTTCTAAATATATGAGCCAATAGTAACGTCTGGATTCCAGTTTCTGATTTTGTTATACCTGCATTATCCTTTTTGCTGGTATCTTCGGTAATTATCTGACTTTTGGCTCCATTTTTGAAAAATGAATTTGCCTGTTGTTTTATATTATGATTGATTACAAGTAATCCTGGGTTACAAGTAATCCTGGGTTAACAACCACCTGTGTAGTGACTGTTCATATTACAATGGTGCTGAAAAAGTGGTACTTATGACTGATCCTCAGAGTTCCATCTGTCCCACCACTGCCAGAGTCACGTGATTGCTATCTGGACACTTGGTAGCTGGTTCTTATGACAGTTGCAGCATCCCATGCACCCAATCACCATTTGCAAATTTCCTTGCCAGGTTCACACAAGCTAAGTCAATGGGGAAGCAGGCAGGAAGACTGCTAGTTTCTTGGGTGAGTTTTCCTGACCTTGCAGTAGCCACCCCCAGTCCTGCCACACTTGCACCACACTTCACCTTGTGGCCCTTTGTGCACTTTCATGCACCCCGTAGTAGTCTTCCCAAGCCAGATCCTTGTGCACCCTCACAAACTCGGCACCAGTCTCTTACCTGCCTCTAGCTTGCTTGCAAACCCCCTGGAACTTGTAGCTTCTTTCAAACTTCCTTGATGATCTTACTCGTTGGAAACCAGCAGGAGTTGTGATGAGGTCCTCACATAACAAACTGCAATTCTTGCTTTATGATGGCAATGTGACTGCAGGGATTGCCATCACTAAACAATGTAATTACGTGATGTCATACTTTGACTGCTTTGCTTAGTGATGGAAATTCTAGTCCCAATTACCATCATTAACTGAAGACTAGATATAGTACTTGTTGTAATTTACTAACTTTCTACATTTCTGGCCTATGTACTGTCTTGACTAGCCTATCCTAAACAGAATATCAAAGAAGGAAGAACTTGGACCCACTGTTAGAGCCCCCTTTCTTTGTCTTTCATAACACTTTGCTAACATGTTGTTTCCCTATAGAATGACTTTATGCAAGTTAAATGTGGATCTAAAATAAGAAGGTTATTCTGTATAGTAATGTCCCTTTAATGACATTTTTGTAAAGCCTAAGTGAATTGCTTCATTTTATGAAACCCTTAATGACCTGGGACTAATACATTCTCAGGGCTTATTCTTACTGTGATTTTTAAATTCAAGATGTTCTTTTAACTATGCCTCATCTGTTATGGAGAAAGTATACCATATACTATATTAGGGATATTTTTATTTCTGTCTTTTCTCTGTGGAGATTTTATCACCCTCTCCTACAACTAATTCTGATTCAAAAAGGGGATTCTTAATATGAATTACTTTCTTCAAAATGGGATTCAGAATCGTTATTATTCATATCATATTTTTAAATGTGCCATTGGGCATCTAAACAACAGGTTATTTAGATAGCCAATGGCACCTTTAAAAATATGCTATGAAGCCTGAAAATCTTGCCTTGCACTAGTGAAATTTCATCAAAAATCCTAAATGGAATCTTCCATCTTGGCATTTTAAAACAGACTTTGGAAGTTGAATATTAACAAGATATTTTAAAAAATGAACATAGTGAAAATCCAAAGGCTCAGCAAAGTAACAAAAACCAAGACAGACTTTGCATTTTAAAATGGACTATAACATGTAATTTAAAGAGACACAAGAGAGTCCACCTGCAAATCAAGCCAAGTCTAAGAATTTTTTTGATGTATTCACTATCTCTGAATTCTGTAAATAAATATTTTTATATAGATTGGCTTAAGCATCAGGGGCCACATTCACACAGCTGCTTTGCCATACCTCCTCACATTGTGGAGCATGTATGCCCTAAATCTTGCTGCTTCCACAATACGCCCTTACCCAGGTCCTTCTCACACTATATACACACACAGCATTGTAAGGATTTAGATTGGTAGTCCCACGGTTAAATTCCAGCCCTGCACAACATCATCTGCTTTTTGAAAAGGCTTCTCTAACTGGCTTATATAGTGCTTTAGATACTCTGTAATTTTTGTCATTTTTTTTCTGTCTCATTGACCAACTGAATTTTATTGTTATTCTTTAAAGCAATGTGTCAGCTGACTGACTGGTTGATTTGCCAGTAGATGGCAGCAAAAATTTTTTTGCCTCTTGGCTGCCCTCTAGTTGTCATTTGAGTTTCTGAAGTGACTGGATTTTTGAAAACCTGGAGTTTGAATAAACAGTTTTGCTGTGGGAATTGGTATGAGAGTTAAGAATGCTATGTTAGAGGAGGAAGGGAGGAACCGAATTGTCTTACTGGTTAACTGGAACATATTTTCAGTATAGCTGATGAAGCTCAACAGAGATTTCTGTATATACAAAGATGACTTCCCCACAGAGTCAATTTTTAATTTTCCACCTAGCCTGGAACTGAACTATCCATTCTATTCAATCGCCATTTGGGTTTATTCTTCATCAATATGTAATCCAAAAATCACTAACAGTATGGTCAGCATCAGCATCCATTATTATTCTTGACTTGGAATGAAAATGACATGCTGCATTCCATTGTGCTATATAATGAAGCATTAATTGTCCCAGATGCCATAAACATTTTCATAAATCCCATTTTTTTTGCTCATTAGAGACACAATTTAAATCCTAACCTAATGTATGACTATTAAGCTCCTTATTGCCATGCAAGATGGTGATGAAGGCAAAGAAGGGCAGCAATTACCCCTAATTAGTCATTTCCCATTCATATTTTGTTATTGGCTGTTTAGACAGTGTTTTCATAACTATTCATGGGAAAATCCTATATGACAGAAATAAGCATATTCATTCCAAAACTACAATTCTAGTGACTAGAGTCAGTGTTGATTCCTAGCAACTGCCTGGAAACGTTTTTGCAGTTTTCTTGGCAAGGTTTTTCAGAAGTAATTTGCCCTTTCTTGTTTTCTTGGGCTGAGAGAATGACTAGTTGAAGGTCACTCAGCTGACTCTGAGCCCAGGGTAGGACTAAAACTCCCCCTCTCCCAATGTCTAGCCTCATACTTCAACCACTAACCAAACTGGCTCTTAGAATATAAAGTTAGAGAATTTCAAAAACATCGTAACAACCGAATAATAATAACAACAATAATAAGCTTGAAGAAAAAGTGGACCACCTAGTTGCATATTTAACGTAATGGTGTGACGGATACTATGGATATTGCTTGATTTCATAGCTCTAAGGAAAGTAAGATGATATGTCAAACTTGTATCACTCCTTTTCTAACAAAAGAAAACACATGTAAGTATACTTGTATATTGACAAGACATCAAATATAGTGTAGTAGTTAAGGCATCAGACTAGAAACTGGGAAACTATGAGTTCTAGTCCCTCCTTAGACATGGAGCCAGCCTGATTTTGGACCAGTCATACTCTCTCAATTCTAGGAAGGAGGCAGAAAAAACCTTGCCAAGAAAACTGCAGGACAGATAGTCTCTAAGAATCAAATATAATGGACTGAATTTATTTTTTTAAAAAAATACAGTACTTTGGGCTATACAAACAAATAAACTAACTGGTCGCAAGAGAGCTTATGTTTCTGAAGTCTTCAGTTACATACACACACACATATATATAACATATATATTGCAATAGATCAATTTCACTTGCATTATTTACCCCCAAAGCCTATATCTTGCATTATTTAGTTCCCTATATCAGCTTCACCACATCTGACACTTTGAACTGTCAACATAGCTCATTTTTCTTGCCACCTATTGGTTGTGCTCATTTGCAGATTTAGAGCCTGGGCTTAATTTTTTAAAAACTTTTTACATGCTTGTATTTTTTCTAAACAAAGACAAACAAACCCACAGGTGTTTTATTCAACACATGATTGGTTACCAAGGCAAAGGCAGTTGTATTTCCATGAATGCTTTTTTGATATAATAACTGCCATATTAATCAATTAACTTAGTAGGAGACTGCCTGGCTAGGGAGATATAAAAAAAAAACCAGTCTCTAGGTTTCAGAATTATCATAATCCCAATTTTGTAGTTCACATTTGAAATGTTGGCATCTTCTTTTAGAAAAACAAAAGAGTATTGTACTGAATATTTGAATTCTACTCTCAGTAGAATAAAAGTGATAGCATAATATATACAATATATACATAATCAGTCTCAGTAGAATAAAAGTGGTAGCATAATATATACAAAATCAGATCCTGTTAACTGTCTTTATTTAATCAGAATAAATGTCTCTTTAACTATACAGTACATAGGAAGTTAAATAAAACTGAGTTGTCATAATGAAGAGCAATGATCTAAACTAGGGCAGGTTGGAGAAACCGAGACCATGTGAGATTCAATGAATGAAATGAATCCAGCCTGAAACAGATTTCTAGTGCTCAGTAACAAAAAGTATTTTTGGATCAAGGAGAACATTGTGACAATAACTTTAGATAGTATTTTGATCACCCAAAAAAGAGACAGAATGTACGATAGCTAATAGATAAGATAAGATAACCTTTATTGTCATTTTTTTTTTACTGTGGGCACAACGGCACTCATCAAAAATGAAATTTAGTTGCTCGCTCTCAAAGTGAAACACATACATGACACACACCTAAAACATACTATGTACAACATATGTATAGACCCACACCTCTACATATACATAGTAAATAAATATTAAATAGTATTAATTATATTAAATTAAATATTAAAGAAAAAAAGGAATGCAGAGATATTTAAAGCAGAACTTAAAGCACTTCTACATATTAACAAGTCACTGTTAGAAGCCTCTAATGGAAGAGTTGATTTTAAATATATTTATTTTAAATATATATTTTTTATATTTATATAATGGAGACCTGGTACTGTAAAATGGGAAAGCCAATTAAAAACAGTCTTATCTGGAAATCAGTTCTGTAAGAAGGATAGAAAAGAGCATAGTAAGCATAGTATTTGCTTTAAATATCAGAAAGGATATCGAGTGAAATCAGCCAAGCTATAAAAGTCATTTATTACTGGAATATTTTGTCACCAACCTCTCAAAATGCTGAGAGATCAAATCAGGCATTTGAAGGAGAAGAAGGTGCCAGTACCAACGTGCTACCTCTATCGGTCAGTATATCCATTTTCACTTCTCTTGGTACTTACCTGTTTTTATTTTTTAAGACTTTTGGTTAAATAAAAATAAATAAGAAACTAGTATGCTGCAATTTTTAAATATCATTGCTGTACCCAAAGTGAATCATTTGTGAGAAAGCTGTTGCTGTTTGGGAAAATGATAGTTAACTTTCCCCAGTTGTGATACATAGCCCAGTAAAAATGCCTACTATGAAGTAGACCAGACCAGAAAATAAATTCTGCAAGGACACTACAACTATATTTTATCAAGACTGGCTATAACAATATAATCTTACAAGCCTGATTGTGTTCTCCTTTCTCTACCCCAGTGAGACCGAGAAGTATTTGTCTGATTTGCTTCCAGATATGATCCAGGGAACATAAAAACTGTTTCAGCCCTCTTTGCTTAGGCATTGGTTTTCACTGTGGCTCTTGAGTTTTATTAGTCAAGAGGTTACAGATACTTTGTATTTTCAGCTATCAGAATAGTTTCATCAGCATAGCACAGGTTATTGATGTTTCTCCAGTTTTAAAAACCATATTTATCTTCTTCCAGTCTAGCTTCCCTCAATATATATTCAATATATAAATTGAATAAATAAGGAGAGGCTACACAGCCTTCTTGCATCTTGCCATCCTAGGGCTAGTATGCTTCACTGGCATCTCCCATACTGTGTCTTCCTGACCTGCCTATAGGTTTCACGTGAGGACAATGAGGTGTTCTGGGATTCCCAGTTTTCTAAGTATATTCCACAGTCTGGTATGATCAACACAATCAAAGATCTTTTTGTAATCAGTGAAGTACATAATGATTTCTTTTAGTTTTCTTTGTCTTTCTCAATTATTCAGCATGTAATAATGTCTTGTGTTCAGTTGCCTTTTCTAAAGCCAGATGAAACATCTGGCATCTCTTTTTCTATGTAGGACTCTAACTGGCATTGGATGATTCTGAGCATTTTGCTATCATGTGAAATTAAGGATATTTTTCAATAGTATGCACACACTGCTCTCTCTCTCTCTCTCTCTCTCTCTCTCTCTCTCTCTCTCTCTCTCTCTCTCTCTCTCTCTCTCCTCTTTCTGCCTATTTTTTAATTTGTTATTTATTATTAAATAAATAAATATAAATATTATATGCTGCACAACTCGCTATCCAGAGTGACTCCGGGCAGCTTACAAGTACTATTCATCTATAAGTGAATACAATAAAGAAACTACACAGGGGTAACTCCATGTGTCATTCTTGGTTCCTTGGGCCTGATATTAATCTTGCCAGACTTGAGCAAGTACCTGCATAATCTTTAGATATACTCTGTGAATTGCTGGGTGGGGAGGATCCATCTTCATACTCTTCTTGCACTCTAGCACTCTTTCTTTGCTCTTTGGAAAGAGCCCCTCCCTCCTGTGACTCTGGATTACATTCCATCTCAGTCTTCTGCCAGTCAGTTGGCCACTGTGTCATTCTCCAGATTTGCTAGCATTGCTTGGTTAGAATATGATTCCTCTTCTGTTGCTTGTCATATTTCTGTAGATACTCCATTTGTTCCTTCAGCCTTCTGACTTGGTGAAGTTTGGAGTGCTTTAACTTCTAATATTAGAGTTCTTGTAAATTGGGAGTATCTTCTAAAATATCTTGGATGTTGACATCACTACTGTACTGTATAGTATTTCAGTATACTTCATGTTTCCTTGATCTCCTTCGAATCAGGTGCTATCTGTCCTTTAGCATGTCAAACTGAGATAGGAGCTTCCTTCTGAGTTCAGAGATCTTTTGGAAGACTTTCCTTGCTTTTCATGTCTATTTCTATCAGTTTTTAAAATGTATTTATTAGTGTCTTCCTGAGATGTTTGTCTTTTTTGGCTTCTTTTCTCTCCTTGGCAATTTCCACCATCTGTTCTGATGTCTAGTTTGATTTGGGGGCAAAACAGTTTGGCAGTCAGCTTTCACATCCATCCTTTAATTACTTCTTTAAGTCTTCTGCCTATCTATTGATGAGATTCAGGACAACTTGATTCCTGAAAACGATGGATACTATCTATGCTCAAGGTCATATTATGGAAATTGGTTGCTTCCCTTCCCCTCTCCACTTGGAGCTTGCACATGAGCAGTTTGTGATCTGTTCCATAGTAAGCATCTGGCTATGCATTTGATGCTACAATTTAGCTCCTCTAGACCTTTTAGTTTAATATAGTCAATTTGATTTCTATGCACTCCATCTGGTGATGTCTATATATATACAGACATCATTTTAGTTATTTGAAAATAGTCCTAGTTATGAAGAAATTTTTGGAGTGTCAGAAATAATAGATCCTTCTTCTGCTTCATTTCAGTTTCCTAAATCACATAGTCAAATTACATTTTCCTCCTTAATATTTCCAAGTTTATCATTTCAGTCTTCAACCACAAGCAGTACATCTTACTTGCAAGTATTGTCAGTTTCAAATTAAAACATGATCATAAACTTCTTCTGCATCAGTGGTTGCAGCATAAACTTGCATTATTGTCAAGATAAAGGTCTGTCCACAAAATCTAATTTGTGATTGATTGCATTAAAGTACTATTTGTGCTATACCCTTCCTAATTATAAAAATAATACCATTCCTTCTTTGTTTTTATGTCCCAAATAATTAACAGGGTGATATGTCTGAAAGCATATAATTTCAAGATGTCAATTTTTAGACATTTCTTCTTTCATTGTATTGAGTTTTCCCATTTTCATGCTTCTTACACTCTAATTCTTTCTTTGTAGTTTGCATTCTTTGTTTTCTTTTCCTATGTGGTAACATCAGCAACTAGATGTCCCGAGGGCTTTAATCTAGCCACATCATATGTACTATTAGTACTCCAAAAGATCCTCAGCTCTTCCTTAATAGCATCTTGAGTGCCATCTGATCTGAAAGGCCCATCATCCAGCAGTATATCATCAATCGTTTTATATTTTCTGTCCATATAGTTTTCTTAATAAAAATACACAAGTGATTTACCACTGCCTTTTCCCACTCATTATGAACTTTACCATTGTCACTGAAATGATTGTCTATCTCCAGCATCTTTCTATATCACTCCTGCCCAACATAGGTGCTTGCTGGCTTCAGCTGGGCAGCCAGGATGACCTTTACTGTCTCTTCATCTCAGCCATTTGATCTTGTTAAAATATGGAATTCTGAAGATGATAAGATAAAGATAAAGATAACAAGATAACCTTTATTGTCATTTTTTACTATAAGCACACTAGCCCATATTAAAAATGAAGTTCTGTTGCCTTTTCTCAAAAGAAAATATATATTTACCCATACACATAGAAAACACACATATGCACATGCTACACACACACAACCACAACCACACACACATATAAATATACCATACACACACACACACACACACACATGTTAATCACTGTGCATTTTGAATACATAGCGGAAAGAGGAAACTTGAGAGTTCACAAGGTTGATGCCATGTGGAACAAAACTGTGGCTGAATCTGGATGTTCTGCTTCAGATAGCATGAAGCCTCCTCCCAGAAGTTAACAAGGAAAACAGGTTGTGAAGAGGATATATAGCGTCCTAGACAATCCTGCGGACCCTGCTCAAGCATCGCTTATATGCTATGTCCTGGATAGAAGGAAGTGAACAGCTAATAATATTTTCTGCCACCCTCATCACTCTCTGCACTCCCTTCCTGTCTGCAGCAGTGATGCTTCCTAACTACGCTGTAATGCAATATGACAGGATACTCTTGATCATCCCTCTATAGAAAGTGGTAAGGAAAGGGGAAGGAAGATGTGCTTTTCTTACACGATGCAGAAAATGCAGGTACTACTATGCCCGCTTCACCAGTGTCTCACTGTTGAGCGACCAATCTAGTCTACTCATTACCTGCACACCCAGAAACTTGATGCTGCTAACCACTTCCACAGGAGAATCATTAATACACAGAGGTATGTGGTTGTGCCTTCCTTTTCTGAAATTGACAATGATTTCTTTAGTTTTTCCTACATTTAAAACGAGGCTGTTTTTGTTATACCAGTTCACAAAATCTACTTCCTTTTCATCTTGAATAAGGCCCACTACTGTTGTATAATCCGCATACTTCACAATATGGTTGGCGGCAAACCTGGCACAACAGTTATTGGTTAACAGAGTTAACAACAGCAGACTTAGCACACAGCCCTGAGGGGAACCTGTGTTCAAGAAAATGGTGTTAGAAATATTAGTCCCAACTCACACATATTGGGGCCTATCAATAAGAAAATCAAGAATTCAGTTGCACAAAGGAGTATTGAAGCCTAAAAGGCCCAGTTTGTCTACTAGATACTGAGGAATGATTGTATTAAATGGCGAACTGAAGTCAACAAACAGCATTCACACATGAGTGTTTCTTTCCTCTAAGTGTGCCAAGCTCAGATAGAGAACAGAAGAAATAGCATCCTCTGTAGAGCGATTTGGATGGTAAGCAAATTGAAGTGAGTCAAATGCTGGAGGGAGGCTGGATAAAATAATGTCTTTTATCAGCCTCTTGAAACATTTCATAATGATGGATGTAAGTGCAACTGGAGGGTAGTCATTGAGACCCATAATTATAGACTTTTTTTGGCACTGGCAATATAATGGCTATCTTAAAACATGATGGGACCACTGCCTGTTGCAGTGAAAGATTGAAAATATCTGTAAGAATGCAAGCCAACTCACCTGTAGATTCTCTAACAACATGCCCAGGGATATTATCTGGGCCTGCTGCTTTCCGAATGTTAACTTTCCGCAATATTCTTTGGACAGAGGTAACATCAAAGCTAAGCACTTGCTCATAAGGATGGGGCACAATTTTTCTTGCAGGGGTGCTATTTGATGCCTCAAATCTTCCAAAAAATGTGTTCCGCTCATTTAAAAATCTGAGCCACCTTTACCACACGATGGAGCCACTTTATAGACTGTAATGGCCTGGATGCTTGCCACATATGCCTGGTATTCGTTGGGTCCTGATAAAAGTTCTGAACTTTCTGACAATGGGCTTGCTTTGCTCTTTTTATGGTGCTTTTCAAATTGGCCCTGGCTGTTCTGAATGCCAGCATATTGCTGGATTTAAAAGCCATATTCTGTGCGAACCTCATACAGTATGTCATCCATGTTTTTTTATTAGCCCTCACAACAATGTTTTTAAGGACACAGACATCCTCAATGCACTTTTGAATATATGCAGACATAATGGTGGCATACTCATCAACATTTATATGTTGGTTATCTGTTGCCGCTTCTTTAAACATGCTTTTGTAGCAGGGAAACATAAAAGATTAAAAAATAAAACCCCTCTTTGTTTATTAATTTATTTTGATTTATATTGTTGTCTGTCTCATAGGCCACCCATTTCACAAAAATATTGGCAATAAGGACATATGATAATCAAACAGAGATTTCCTATATCAAACAAGAAAAGTCAAGGATAAATATCTCAATCAATACTGTCAACAAATAGATACGACGCAAACAGGAGAATAAGATATTTTAGAGAATATCATGAAGATAGCTAAAGTAGAACTTTTTGAAGAGCAATCATGGAGGAAAATTAGATTTAGAAAAAATGGAAAACTTGAAAACCTTTGCAAACATGATTGTAAAATGACAGAAACATTTGTAAAATGGCAGAAACAATATATTCAGAAACTGACTTCACTAAAAAGTGAGATAAAACAGGCAAAAAGGAAAACGCCAGGCACAGATGAAATATTCAATGAACTACTTAAAAGTGCAGAAAAAGCTGTTAAAATTCTAGCAGCTGTATGTCAACAACTATGAAACAAGACTCTGCGGCTTGATCCCTAAAAATTGTGTATATTTCTATACTAAAGAAGAAAGATTCAAGAGATTGTCAAATTACTTTGCATTATGTCCTTATGCAAGCACAGTTTTGCTTAAAACTTACAAAGAATAATTGAAATGTAAACAAAAACAGGTGGAGACAGAAATTATAAATGAATAGTTAAATTTCAGAAAAGACAGAAGGGCACAAGTTCAGATAAGTACTATGAAATGGGCATTAGAGAGAGCAACAAAATACAGAATAGCAAAAAGATTTGCACTTATGCCCATGACTATGTAAATCATACCAGAATGTGAAATATATTATAATTAGTCTTAATATATTAATATATTTAGATTGATTAGGTGTACCTGACTAGTCTTCTGAGAAATCTTCATAATGAATTTACAGCTACTGTGAGAATTTACAGAAACAGAATGTTTCAGAATCAGAAATGCCACAGAATTTAGATGAAGATATTAGAACAAAGATTGTTCAGGCATTGACACATTTTTATAGATTGGGAAGAGGAAGAGGAAGATGCTGAGAATGAGAATGAAAATTGCGAGTTAAATACCAGGTGTTACAAGATGCTAAAAAAAGAGTAGGTTTAGGCTTACCAGATTTGAAATTCTATTTTGCAGCTTGTTGCTTAGTTTGGATGAAAGATTGGATGACCCTGAGAAACATATAAAGTTAAATAAATCATTTTATTAGAAGTGCCATGATGAGAGTGTGGAACAGATATTAATTTAGATTGTGTCCAAAAATACCTTTATGGTTGTTACCACAAAAGCTTATTACAGAAGAGAAATGATAACTAAGCAGAAATGGTTAACTTATGATGATATATTGGAACTCTTAAAGGAAAATTTTAAAATAAAATCAAGAGGGTATTTGATATCAGAACGATATATATGTTATTGTTTTTTCTATGTATAATTATTAGAAAGATTTAAAGTAGTCAAAAGTACCTTTGGCTTTGAACATAGTAAGACAGAATTAGAACTAAAATTAGAATTGAAAATGTTATTACTAAAATGTGTAAACTCCTATGGAAAATTGAAACAAAAGATGAACAAATAAAGGAATGTATGATAGTATGGGTTAAAAAACTATAATATAAAAATGGAACAATGGGAGAATGAAAGAATTGAAATTCACATTGTGTTGTAATCTTAAAAGGAATTTTTATAAAATTTTAAAATCTGCCTTATACTGATTTGCTATATATTAACTCATCCATCCCTATAGCAATAGCAATAGTACGTAGACTTATATACCACTTTGATAGATTTTTTGATATAGAAATGGCTAGTTTATATCACTATGTAAAAGTAAAAAGTTAACATTTGATGTTACTATCTTATTTTACTGCACCAAAGGAAGTTGAAAGTCAACGCCTTTTCTTTCTTTTCCCCTTCTTTTCTGCACTTTCCCCTTTCCCTTTCCCCCTCCTATTTTTCCTATTATTTGTTTTGTATTTGTGTATTTTATACGATAAACTAATACAAAAGAAAAACATTGGAAAAAAAGAGATTTAAATACTGCTTTATACAGCTTTACAGCACTCTCTAAGCAGTTTACAGAGATGGCATATTGCCCCCAACAATCTGGGTCCTCATTTTAACGACCTTGGAAGGATGGAAGGCTGAGTCAACCTTGAGCCGTTCAGAATCGAACTCCTGGAGTGAGCAGTGAGTTAGCCTGCAGTACTGCATTATAGCCACTACACCACTATAGCTCTTATACTCTGAACAAAAGTAATATCATTTCACCGAGTCCTTCAAATTAGTTGCATGGCTTCTTGTATCTCATTGTTCAGTTTAAACACTTAATTATGCCCCATGCGGTGCTGTCTAATTTTGTTGATATATTTTTCTTCAGTTTTTTTTCCGATTGACAACTTTTGTGCACTACTATAATGTTAAATTAACCCACTTTAAATAATTAGTGTTGTATAATTTAAGTCCATTTGGGATCCCATCCCAAAGCTTATTTGCTTACATAATTTCTCCTGTCTTAACAATGAATTCTCAAGAATCACACCAACCCCTTCAATGTATTTTATGTGTTGATGAGGTTAAATGTTAAAAGCTGGCAAACTATATTGCTAGGTATACCAAATTTCAGACACTGCACTGTTTGATATTACTATGAACAAACTTTGGAAACAAATGGGAAAAAGCTCAAGGGCAATCAAAAATAGAGATGTATGTCCAGCAGTGGAATGAGATGACCCAATTGATTGCCACTGCATTTTCTGTGAGTATAGTAAATCTCAATTTTCTCCTGTTTCAGTTGAGTGGTTTTAGACAAACAGGGAACTTTTCTTTCTCCAAAACTGAGTGACTGAAGAAGGAAGAAGAAGGGACGTGATGTGACCTCCTGCATGCATGGATGCCAGTGGGGTCATTTCGTTCCATTGATGGAGGGATCCTTCTATCTGAAAGAGTAAGTGAGTGAGACCTTGTGTCATGAAGGGAAGGGAGAAGACTGCCTTTTACTTAGCAATACATCTACATAGTTTTTATGCAAGGGCATCATGAGCTTTCACTCAGAAAAGAATGCAAACATCTAGGAACAGCCTTTAAATTAGTATCTATTTTATGCATTCACAAAATATTAAAAATTGTAATTTGATGAAATTGCTGAGAATTTTCAGCAAGTGGTCTCTTATTTCTTTTACAAGACTATCCTTGGCAGGATTCCTTGAGTCAGGTAACTGGTGTAGGAATTCTAGAGATTTGTCTAGAATCTTGTAATTACCAGGAACCCATTTGAAGCCTGTTATGGAGCAGTACAAATCAAATTGGTTATTTGTTATTTTTATAGTTTAAAACCAGAAGTAGAAGGGAATGTTTTATTATGATGATGATAACTGAAATCCCAAACCTTTGTAAATTAAGGCATGGAAACTTTTCTAATATTGTACAGATATAATGTATACCTAATTATCCTATGACTGTGCATACAAGTTTACCTAATAATCTATGAATTTTAGCCAGATGTTTTCAGCACAGAATCAGTGCACACAGTATAGATAGAATATAATGCAGATTCAGCTATTGTGAGTTGTAAATTATTGTTCATAATTTAGAAAAGGAAGGAATCTAGCCTACTGTGGCTTAAAACAAACTACAGTTTAGAACATGGCTGTCCAACCTTTTGGCTTGCCAGGGCTGCATTGAGTGAAGAATAATTGTCTTCGATTGCATAAAAATATATAATTATAATTCATTGCACAGTCATCCAGATATTTAGATTAGATTTGGCATTTTTATCCATCCACTGATATAAGCTGTTCCTAATAAAGTTGCCTTTTGCAATTGACTGATGGTGAATTTGTCAATGCCGATGGCATTCAAGTGGTGTAGATATTGAATATAATAAACTTCTTTTATTTTCTATATTTTTTATTATTTTTTTGGGCTGCATTACTAGCTGTCCAGGGCACATATGGCCCCATGGGCCATGGGTTGGGCATGGGTTGGGCATGACTCTTATTATGGATTATCATCAAATGCTGTTATAATACACCTCTTTGGGATTAAGAAGTAGAGTACTGTATAGAAGATTACATAAATGAAATTGTTCCATGAAGTTCCAGAAAAATGGGCAATATATAATTGGTTTAAGCTTCATTAAGTAGATTTTAGTTTGTTATCAGGAATAAAAATCCTAATGCTTAGTACTATTTAGCAATGAAATAGACAACTTCAGGAAGTGGTGGATTCTTCTTTTAGCAGAAGACTTTGAAGAGCCATTTGTCAGGGATGCTGCAGTGCAGAGTCCTGCACAGAAGAGGGAATTATCTCCAAGATCCAGTCAAAGCCTCATATTCTACAACTTCATAAAATGTTTTTGAAATGAAGGTACTTACTGTAGGAGATGACCAGGCTTAGCCCGAGGGAAGGGTGAAATGTGTCATAAGTTATGAGTCTCTGGCTGCAAGAGATCATAAGCCCATCTTGAATGTCTGTCTTATCTCCCTTGACCGCCAGTTGGTCAGATTCTTGTAGAGAGCTTAAGCTTGCAATAAATATTTCTACTCATTTGAACTGCCTGAATTTCCTGATTTCCCCAGCACCTGACACTTATATATGAATCTCAGAGAATCATCTTTTTAAAATATAAAATCCTACTTCTTCCCAGGTTTTCATGTTATTGTTTGTGCTTTTTATATACCTCCTCAAATGACAAAATTTATCAAGGTCAAGTTTTTTTCTTTTTTCTTTAATGATAGTGATCAGATTTGATGCCATTAACTCCTTTCGATGTAACTCTTCTACTTTAATTTGACTTTAAAGAAATAGGGTAAAACGACTTTTTGGCTCTAGCCAATTTATTTCTCTTCAGTTCTTTGGAAGGATCAGGGTTGCTAAGCAACTATCATTCTTCTTCAGGGCCTGCACTGGACCACAGAAAGTTGAAGGTTTTTATTTCTAGAGCCAGTTGCATCAATAGAAAGCAAATGTGTGCCACCCTTACCCCAAAATGCTTTTTCATGAGGCAAGTGGACTTTCTTGTTTTTCTTTGAAGACCTTTCGCTTCTCATCCAAGAAGCTTCTTCAGCGAAGTGAAGGATCTTCAAAGAAGTGAAACGTCTTCAAAGAAAAACAAGAAAGTTCAGTTGCCTCATGAAAAAGCATTTTGGGATAACTATGACCTGGATGACTGAGAATCTCCATAGATGTATGCCAGCATTTTTTTTCACTTGAGTGTTCTTTTGGAGTAGTTTAGAGATGGACAGATAATACAGATGATGATGAAGAAGATGTTGGAAAGGGGGGGGGAAGAGAGAGGAATTAGAGACATGTTTTTATAGTGGATAATAAGATCACATGTAGGTGTAACTAAATTAATAAAATATAAAATAATTAAAACTAATAAATAAATAAAATGAAAAGAAAACAACCCTCCACAAATAAACTCAAAGGGAATACTCAACGGACCACTAGATCTTTTTCTGCTATCAGTTTTCTATGTTTCTGTGTTTATCACATATCCCTTACAAATTCTGCTATTCATTGCCTTGGCCTACAAGAAAACTACCTCTGCAAAGGGGAAAGGAGTAATGATTTACTTTAAAACAAAGAGAAAATACTTGTTAATATAGAATAATCTATATGCCCAGAGCCAACAGCAAATCCTTCTCCTGTTGTGCTTTTGAATTGCTTTTTATTTTTCTTCCCATTATGGTCCATGAAACAATTTAACCTTTCCAGTAATGTGCAGAGCTATTTTATACAACTTGGGATTCTCTACTTCAAGCCAAGCTAAAATGCTATAGTTTGTGAGGTTTCATTATTCTTCTTAGTGTGTAGGTGTATTTATGCTCTGCATACCCTTGGCCTGAATGGCATCAAAATAACAAGAATCCTGGTAAAGATGTAGTACGAGCAAAAACACCTTGAGATGGGTCATTCTTTGAGGCACACTATCCATAAAAGGAAAAAGACTACACAATCCAATGTCTAGAGATGCAGAGATGACTGTGTCTGTTTTTATATTCTCTAAGAATTGGAGATTACCCAGGACAGCCAAATTGGCTTCCCACACAGTATAACTTGTCTGATCCTATTTTTACTGAACCAATCATCCTGCCTTTGTGTTCATCTGCAACTTCTATATTGTACCATTGTTGGAAATACAATATATCATTTTCCTGTAGAGCACAACTAAATAAATTGAGTGACCAACGTATACATCTTTACAGATGTGTTCGTTATTAATATGATTGTGAAACTAAGAGTTGGAAGCTTGAATGAAAACAGGTGCCTTTGAAGGCTGTGGGGCTAGGTGAATGCTCCCATGACAGCTAAGAGAATATAATGGTATGCCTACCAGCTCTTAGTGATGTTTGCTAATCAAAGTACTTTTTAAAAAAGATGTATTAAGACAGGGGTCTTCAAACCCGGCCCTTTTATGACTCATGGACTTCAAATCCCAGAATTCCTCAGCCAGCACGCCTGGCTGAGGAATTCTGGGAGTTGAAGCCCATGAGTCATAAAAGGGCCGAGTTTGAAGACCCCTGTACTAAGATATCATTACTATATTGTTGTTCATTCATTCCACATCCGTTCAACAAGGAAAGCATGTCTGAACTAGTCATGATGATCGTCTTAGTTCTAGCTCTAGCAAAGTTTGGCCCATTGTAGCTCACGTAGCAAGGCAGACATTTGAAAATTAATGCTTTCAATTAATTTATGCAAAAGAGGTGTTAGATTCGCCCTTAACATTCCTCTGGGGAAGCTTAGGTTATCCTGCAGCACATCCAATGAATGTAGGAATCCAGGCTGAAAACCTTCACTGTTGAAAAAGTCATTAGGAGAACAGAAGAGCCTTTTGAGTTATTTTTACTTGAATCTTCATAAACACCCACTGGCCTGGTTGGAAAATACTGGAACGTGAGGGTTAGATCAACATCAACACTTTACTTAACTGCAGTCATTTAGAGAAACGTTTACCATCTGTGAGTGTTCTCATGGGACAGCCTATAAGCACTTCATATAAAGTTAATCTAGTGATTTTCTTACAATGAGCATTAATGGCTGGACATTAGAGCGAGAGGAAGAGAATCTGGCTGTCTTAAGTTAGATTGACTACACATCTTGGAAATCTTTTTCAATGTTCCTTTAAGTCATTCCACTAATTGAGCTGTATGGGTGAAAAACACAATAAAACCACATATCACTTTAAAATGGCTTAGATAGCAGAGTAATTATGGGGTTAACAAATTGTGCTTCTCTATCAAAATTTATATAGGCAGACACATATCAAAGTAAGGATCAGTTCACTTTACCACTTTTTGGGCATTGTGGCAGCATCAGCTTTGCTGCAGGGTAAACCTCAGGGTATCTGCTGAACCTGCTAACAGTGACAGGAATTTTCTGAACTATCTTGGATCAATTCACTAAAGACCATTTGAATTGGGCTTTAATAAAAGATCTTTGTGACAGAAGAACCAAGGGGAAAAGGTTTCAAAGGATTCTCAACATTGTGCAGAAGACATGAAAGTCTGGCCCACTTCTTAGGTTCCCACCCATATCTGTTCATTTAATTTTGTATTCTTCCTCCCATTCTTTGCTAATTTGAATGGACTAAGCAGAAACAGGAGAAAGGAAAGAAGAAGGAGTAACTAAATGACCTACTAGAGCAGGGGTGTCCAACCTTGATAGCTTTAAGATTTGTAGACTTCAACTCCCAGAATTCTTCAGCTCCCCCCCCTCCAAATTTAGAAACTATAGAGGTCCCAGCAGGCTGAGGATGGAATATACCTAAATCCACTTTTTCCAAAAGAAGACAAAGAAAAAGGAAAGAGCACTCTGCAGTAACCTTTGTAACTGCGGTGCTACATGTTTAGCACAAGAATCAGCCAGTTCATTTCCAGACAAATGAGAATGGCCTTTTATTTTAGTGACAGCAAAGGGCAGTTAAAATGGAATGTCTAACAAATTACAGGAATGCAGCGAGGCAACAAAGCCGTTCTGGGATGTTACACAAAAAGGTTCTTGGGCCCAGGGGTAGAGGGCAGAGTGAAAAAGAGACTCACAGTAATTCTGTGAGTTGTGTGGAAAATTACTTGGGTAGGTTACATTAACCTACAAGTAATAAAGACCTTTTCAAATTTCCAGGTGGTTCTTGCTTCCTGAATTTGTTAGCTTGGTGGGGCTTGACAATGCAATCCTAGGCTGCATTAATAGAGGGATAGAATAGATCACACTTGGAATACTACATTCAGTTCTGATCATCACAATACAAAAAAGATGTTGAGACTCTGGAAAGAGTGCAGAGAAGAGCAACAACAGTAATTAGGGGGCTGGAAACTAAAACGTATGGAGAACGGTTACAGGAATTCGGTATGTCTTGTCTAATGAAAAGAATGACTAAGGGGACATGATAACACTATTCCAATATTTGAGGAGCTCCTACAAAGATGGGGTGTGTGTGTCAATCTATTTCCCAAAGCACTATAAAGCAAGACAAGAAACAATGGTTGGAAACTAACCAAGGAGAGAAGCAATCTAGAACTAAGGAGAAATTTTCTGGCAGCTGGAACAATTAATCAGTGAAATGACTTGTTTCCAGAATTTGTGGGTGCTCCATTGCTGAAGGCTTTCAAAAAGAGACTGGACAACTGTTTGTCTGAAATGATATAGGGACTTCTGCTCAAGCAGGGGGTAGGACTACTAGAAGATCTCCAAGGTTCCTTCCAACTCTATTATTCTATGTTCTATTATTCTATTCATTTTGAAGACCTCCTCATCAGGGAGCACTGGAGTCTGCATTATGGACCTTGACATGGCACCTGGTCCTTCAGGTACTCTGTTGTCTGCAGGGCAAGGGACAGGGGTGTTATTCCAGTATAGGCAGGAGATTGAGACATAGAATTTGCACAATGCCATAGAGCAGGTAAGTTAATATTTGGGCCAGAGTTAACCTCAAACTGGAGTGACCCCAATGACCACTGTGCAGCCAATTATACTCTATCTCCCTGGAAACCTGATAGAAAAAAAATGAAGGGTGGGGCAAGATCAGTTCTTTACTACTCTGGGTGGATTGTTCAGGATAGCAGGAAAGCAGATTAGAATAGACCAAGATGGTATTTATTTTCAAGCTTTTGGAAAAAAGGAGAAATCAGACAGGCAATACCGCTCGTTGAAAGCAATAGTGCTATACAGATAGTAGCTGAGATTTTAATGCCAAAGTTCATAGCTAATTTGATGAATCCACCAAGACAGCAAACTGCTAATCAGAAAATTCATAAATAGTGACAAGGAGGGTGCCACATACATATGTAGGGTTTTTCAGTTGTATGTCACAGATATGCCTAGAATAATTTTGCCTTGATTAATCAATTTTGGGAAAGTCTCTTTGATGAATTGAAGGATGAATTAGTATGACAAGGCACACCAGAGATCATGAAAGAGTTATTTCAATATTGCGTGTTGATTAATGGTAGGCTAAAGAAGATGAGACTTAGGGAGGATTAACAGGACTAACAGCATAGGGATAGATTGACAACTTTTCTTCATCCTTTTACCCCTTTTTTTTCTTTTTTTAAATATATTTTATTGATTTTTTTTAACATAATCGCCTTAATATTTGGTAAACAGCCTGTTGTCTGGGTCTATATTTAAAAACAATCCATAACAATTAATTTCTATAAATCCATAATCCACATAGTAGCTTTCTTTGATTTTATCTTCTTCCAGTAATATTCTCTTTTACCAACCTTAAAATAGTACATTTCTTAATATTTTGATAGATAACAATTGAATATAAACATTTTTCTAGTATTTAACAACCACATCAATATAAAGCTTCTTTTCTAAGTAATCATCTTAATTACCTTGTCATAAGCCCTGTTTTCAAAGCTCTTATTTAGATTTGTTTTCCCGAAATGTTCAAAACATTCTTACCAGTTAAGATTTTCTCAGAGTTAATTACACTTAAGTATTACATCTTTTTCCTCATACAAGCCATCCCAACAGTTTTATGTTTCTCATATCTTTAAAAAGAAAAAAGTAAAAGAGAAGAAAAAAAAGAAGGAAATAACATACTACTTAAAAACATATCCCTCTTAAGCTAAAATACATTTATATCCAATTTTTTAAATTCTTTTTAACCATATTCAAACAAATGTTTAATCTTTAAATATTGCATCTAATACATGCAATCATCTAATCTTTTGAGTCTATTCAGAACATTCTTGTCAATTGAGATTTTCTCAAGATCAATTACACTTAAATATCTAAAACCTTTCCCTCATATAAACCATCCCAGCATTTTTATATTTCTCATATCGTAAAAAAAAGAATAAATAAATAAATAAATAAATAAATAAAAAAGAATACTATGTTACTTTAGGGGCCTATCCCTCTTAAACTAAAATACATATATATCCAGAATTTTTCTATTTTTTAACCATATTCAAACAAACGTTTAGTCTTTAAATATTCCATCTGATAGGTCCCATCACCCAATTTCTTAATTCTAACTTTAGCCTTTTTTTTTTTGCCGAACATCTTTCCTAATCAGTATGCTCCACTGGACCAAAAAGTCTTCTCATAGTTTTGTAGATGTTGTTGTAGAGACAAATCCAGTAAAATGTTTTTGTGGGAAGGTTTTGCCCCTTCGTATTCATTGAAAATATTTTTCTTTCTTTCTCTCTTAATTTCTCTTATCATTTTTTGTCTCTCAAGTTCTCATAGTTCTCCTGTCAGCTCTATAATCCATTTTGTCAAATCTTTTTTCTTGTCCTCTGTCTTATTTTGCAATCTTGAAGTATAGATTATCTTTTCCATATCCAATATTTCCTGCAAATTTTTCTCTGCCTGGGTTAAATCCTTCCCTTGTTGGGTTCCATCTTTAATCTCTTTCCTCTGGTTTATGTTCATGTTTATGTTCAGTTATCTAGCTGATCGTTCTCTGTTTTTACTTTCTGAGAGGTTTTTTGTTGAAAGGTTAAATTGAAGATGTGTTCATTTAAATTTTCAAAGATGTTTTTAATTTCCTTGTGGTTTGAAATCATTGTCATTTGAATTAGTTGCAACATAGCATATATTTCCTCCTGGAAAGTATTTGTTTTTTCTTGATATGTTCTTTCTGCAGGTCTCTGATGTTCCATGGTAATCCAAAATCAAAGTTTTCCTTTCTCTGCAAACAGCTTTAGAGTCACAATTCTATAAGTATTTATAATTCAGGAAAGTCATTTTCCCCCCTAAAGTTTATAGTTCTTGCCTTATAAATAGCTCAAAATGTTTTCTTTTTGTTGCAGCTGTTCTCTGTTTAGTTAAGACATTGAAGGTCACAAAAACAAGTTATCTTTTACTGGGCTTTCTGTCAGTTCCTGCAACTACAGTTGTATATTTTCATCCACCACTAGATGTCAGCACCAGTTCATTTTTTCAAGTTTCAAAACAAACAATTATTTCTTCTGTTTTTCCTCAATAATCTTTTGAAAAGAAAATCTTAATAAATTCTACCAATTTCAAACTTATCCAGATTTAAGTTTATATTCATTTCATTTCAATATATTTCTGTCCTCCATAAAAGTTTAATTCACGACTTCCTTCTGTGGGTAGGTGGGGCAAGAATCCCCCTCCTTCTCACTTTCAGAGGATTTTTGCTTCTTGGGTTTTTTCCCCAGGAAATCAAATATCAAGTAGAAGAGAGAAAATCAATATTCTTATCCAGTTCCAAACACATTGTTTATGATCAAGCTTAAATTAGTACTTTTTGGCTTTGGCTGCTTGTAGCTTGGGCTAGATTCTGGAGTGAAGCTAGCCTTTCTTCTGCTGGTTTCTGAAGGGCTTTCCCAGAACAACTGGATCGACCACCATCTTTTCACTGTTGGCAAGGCTTCCCTCCTTCTTTTCCCTCTGTGACTTTAGGCCCATTTAGGTTCCCCAAACAGAAAAGAATTGGCCATAGGGTGTGGAGTCCCACAATCTCTCGGCTACTTGTGCTACTGTGCAAAACCAGAAGCCTCCCTTTTACCCCATTTCTTTGTTGATCCTCTCGTCTTTGTTGGATGGTTGTGAGCCATCTAGAGTCATTGAGAGTAGGGCAGCATATAAATTTAAATCATCATCATCATCATCATCATCATCAACATCTGATTCCAGATGGCACACGATGAAAACAATTATAAAATCAAAATATTAAAAGTTTGGTTAAAAGGCATCAAGGAATAGCAAGATAGTGGAGAAAGCTGAAGAGAGTGCAACCATCTCAGAAGACCACCATTTCCTTGTGATCCCCAAGCCTGTTGACACAGCCATGTTTTGAAGGGTTTCTGGAAGGCTATCAAGGATGGAGCCAATCTCACCTTGGATGGGGGAGATGATGTTCCAAAGGGCTGGTGCCATGGCAGAAAAAAAAGGGCCATCTTCTGCACCAGATAAAACTTTTTTGTAATATATGTCTTCTGCTGGATCTGATGACAGGCTGATGTAATCTAGTGGACACATTCTCTCAAATAACTTGACTCCATGCCATTAAGAGCTTTAAAGTCAAAAACAGCTCTTTGAATTGGACCTGGAAGCAAACTGGCAAACTAGGGGCACACATAAATGCCTGAGCTACTGCATGAAGGT